>NC_081167.1:392500-692500 GCF_012432095.1 Onychostoma macrolepis | reverse complement strand
CTTGTTCATGAGTCTGCTGCAGAACCTCCAGGACCTCCAGAACCTTCCACTGCAGAACCTCCTGAGGTGGCGGCTTCCACTCATGAACTGTCCTGTCACGGCCATGGAGGCCATTCATGAACTCACAGTCTGTCCTGTCATGGCCATGGAGGCCGTTCATGAACTCTTTGCCCATCCTGTCACTGCCAAGGTGTCTATCCATGAACTCTCTGCTTGTCCTATTATGCCCATAGAGGTCGTTGTTAACCTGTTGTTCCAGTCCTGCCTGATCCGCCGTGGTGGTTATCTGCGCCATCGGCTCCACTGAAGTGGTTATCTGCTCCATTGTGGGGATCTTCGGCCCTTGATTTTTGGCCATCACAGGGTTAAAATGTTGGAAGCTGTGGTATCGTGGTACGTAGAGATCTCCCCATGAGGAGTTGTGCTGGGGAGTAACCATTCTCCAGATGCCTAGCATGATATGTCAGCAAAGCTTTTGTTTTCTCTCCGCCCCCTTTCCAGAGTCCTTTCACTGTTGCCACAGCACGCTCTGACTCACCATTTGCTTGCGGGTATCTCGGACTGCTGATAATGTATGTAAACCCGTAATCACTTGCAAAGTTCTTAAAGAGTGCACAGCTATACTGTGGTCCATTTTCTGACATAATAGTCTCTGGTATTCCGAGGTGGCTAAACACATCCTTCAGTGCTGCAATAAGTATATTGGCTGTGGCTGTGGGTGGTCAGCAAGGGTTCTCTATGTTCTGGCCTATGCTGTGAGCATGTACTGCAGTTTTCCAGTTTCCTGGCCACCAGACGGCCTGGCAAGCCCTAGCTCAGCACTTGACTATACCCCTGGTGACCATCGTCACCCGCACACCATGGGGTGGGTTAGGTCACTTTGGAAATAACCCCCATATCCTCCATGTGTTTCTGCTCAGAACACACCTTATCTCTCATAGGAAGGGGTACCCGGTGTGGGGATGAAAGGGCATATGGCATTGCACTCGGTTGCAACTCAATTGTGTAAGGCTCCTTTACATTTACATTTAGTCATTTAGCAGATGATTTGATCCAAAGCGACTTAAAATTTTATTTAATTTTAGTTCAATTAAATTAAATTAAATTAAATTAAATTAATTTCCCCTTTAATTTCCCCAAGCCCGAGAAAACTGAAGGGTATTTGGCTGTGTTGTCATCCTGTTGCTCATGTACTCTGTAGAGACGCTGTATTGATGTGAGGGCTTCTATTGTGGGAAGGCCCAGTAGACAGTCCAGCAACTACAGAAATGTCTTGTTCGGTAGTTTTATCCTTAACACTTAACTAGCCTTTAAATCACCCCTTTACATGAAGCTTATGATTACCTGGACCAAACAGCACTTTTCCTGTGGGCTGCAGAGCACCATGCTTCCGGGTGGAGAAGCTGCTGCTTGGAATTGCTGTTACAGCAGCTCCCGTGTCCAGCTTGAAACCATTCAGTCTAATGAGTTCATTCCACCCGTCATTCTCCTGTGGATACACCTCTCCCAAAAAAGCAAAATCTCCCCCCTCTTTGGTCTCCAGTTGCCTCTCTGTAATTTCATTAACACCACTTGTTGACTTACATTTTTTTGCAAAATGTTCTTTACGGTGACATTTCCTACAGTCAACATCTCGAACTGGGCAGTCTTTCCAGTGATGTTTCTTTAAGTTCCCGCATCTGCCACATCCCGATGAGTGGTTCTCTGTTTTCTTTTTAAATATTGTCTGCATTTTTCTGTCATTTCGGTGTATGGATTTCACTTTTGCTATTGGCTGCTCTGCTCCGCGTGGTATTGGGTGCTGCTTTTTCACCGCTGCGCTTTGTCTTACTCTTGTTATAGCTTTCTCTAGTGTCAGGTCTGCATCTAATAGTAAACTTTCTGACAGTGTGGTGTCGCGTATGCCAACGATGATCTGGTCTCTTATCAATACTTCTTTTAGTGCTCGGAAATCACACAGCTCAGCAAGTGAATGAACTGCTGTAATGAACGACTCTACACTGTCCCCCGGCTCTTGATTTTGCTTGTTGAATCTCGCTCTTTCAAAAATGATATTTTGTTTGCTGAGACAGTGTTAAAAGCTTCTGTAACGGCAGCATACAATTTATTTTGATCCTCACTTAAGGGTGACACATATAAAATCTCTTCACCATCTTCGCTGGCAACGTACATGAACGTATTTACCTGGTATTCTTGTGATTGTTTATCTAATTCCAATGCAATTCTGTAGCGCTCAAACCGCTTCATACATCTTGGCAATTCAGTTGTATTGGTAAAGTCGAACTTATCTGGTGGTGCTAGCTGTGAGTCTAACATTGGTGGGGCTGGCACTTCTCTCTCCATTTTCCCCTTAGACTTCTTATATGAGTGCTCTTCAGGTTTAGTTCGTTGTTACCCTACTACTCCGTCAGTACTACTCCGAACTGTTGCCGTCTGGTCGACTCTACAGGAACAGGAACAGTTTCCTCCCTCAGGCAATCCATCTCGTGAACACTTAACAATAAACGTGGAACACACAACACTATCACACATATATTTATTTACAACCCGAATTCTGGAAATGTTGAAACGTTTTTTATATTTTATTCACAATAGAACATAGAGAACATAACAAATGTTTAAACAGAGAAATTTTACACTTTTATCCACTAAATGAGCTCATTTCAAACTTGATGCCTGCTACAGGTCTCAAAAAAGTAGGCACGGGGGCAACAAAGGGCTGAAAAAGCAAGAAATTTTGAAAAGATTCAGCTGGGAGAACATCTAGCAACTAATTAAGTTAATTGACATCAGGTATGTAGCATGATTAGCTATAAAAGGGATGTCTTGGAGAAGCAGAGTCTCTCAGAAGTAAAGATGGGCAGAGGCTCTCCAATCTGTGAAAGAGTGCGTAAAAAGATTGTGGAATACTTTAGAAACAATGTTCCTCAACGTCAGATTGCAAAGGCTTTGCAAATCTCATCATCTACAGTGCATAACATCATCAAAAGATTCAGAGAAACTGGAGAAATCTCTGTGCGTAAGGGACAAGGCTGAAGACCTATGTTGGATGCCCGTGGTGCATCGGCATCAGTCATTGACATTACTAAATGGACCCAGGAATACTTCCAGAAACCACTGTCGGTAAACACAATCCGCCGTGCCATCTGCAGATGCCAACTAAATCTCTATCATGCAAAAAGGAAGCCACATGGGAACATGATCTAGAAGCGCTGTCATGTCCTGTGGGCCAAGGCTCATTTAAAATGGACTGTTTCAAAGTGGAAATGTGTTCCATGGTCAGACGAGTCCAAATTTGACATTCTTGTTAGAAATCACAGACGCCGTGTCCTCCGAGCTAAAGAGGAGAGAGACCTTCCAGCATGTTATCAGCATTCAGTTCAAAAGCCAGCATGTCTTATGGTATGGGGGTGCATAAGTGCATACAGTATGGGCAGCTTGCATTTTTTGGAAGGCACTATTAATGCTGAAAGGTATATAAAGGTTTTAGAGCAACATATGGTCCCCTACAGACGACGTCTATTTCAGGAAAGGCCTTGTGTATTTCAGCAGGACAATGCAAAACCACATACTGCAGCTATTACAACAGTATCGCTTTTTAGTAGAAGAGTCCGGGTGCTGAATTTGCCTGCCTGCAGTCCAGATCTTTCACCTATAGAGAACATTTCGTGCATCATTAAACGAAAAATACGTCAAAGACGACCACAAACTCTTCAGCAGATGGAAACCTATATCAGGCAAGAATGGGACCAAATTCCAACACCAAAACTCCAGAAACTCATAACCTCGATGCCCAGACGTCTTCAAACTGTTTTGAAAAGAAGAGGAGATGCTACACAATGGTAAACATGCCCCCGTTCCAACTATTTTGAGACCTGTAGCAGGCATCAAATTTGAAATGAGCTCACTTTGTGCATAAAATTGTAAAATTTCTCAATTTAAACATTTCTTATATTATCTATGTTCTATTGTGAATAAAATATTGGCTCATGTGATTTGAAATTCTTTCAGTTTTCATTTTATTCAAATTTAAAAAATGTCCCAACATTTCCGGAATTCGGGTTGTACATACAGGTTCAACAACAATAGCAGGCTAAAGGGTGCTCTACCTCTACCTCATGTTTGCTTGTTAATTTTGTCAGTGTGGATGCAACAAATATAGATTTGACATAAAAATGTCTAAGTGCATTTATTTCTTATCACCATCGTGAAAATTTGATATTTTTTGGTATTTTGATCAAATTTGATATTTCTCCATTCAGCAGTATATCTGATGTCTGTGTATTTGTTGTTAATTGCTTTAGCGGTTCAGCAGGGTTGGTGCGATGCTGGTCTTGACCAAGTCCCTGGAGGGCCCACAGGAGCTGATCGTTGATCTGGAGATGATCACTCAACACACAGCAATGAACTATCGTTCAAGCTCTTTACTTCGGCTCACCATCATCGTGGGCCCCTACCCCTTCTAACAATGCTGCTTCACACATTTATACACATCCAGACTGCTTGCATTGAAATTACACGCAGCAATGGTGAGATGTTATGAACTGTTCTATTGTGTCTTTATCTTGCAGTCATCATAAAATAAGCTGACTCTTTTTCAGGGCTCCAGACTGCCACCAAAATGGTTGCTAATGTGACAAAAAAAAAAAACATTTTATGATGATAGTTTAAAATCTAAACACTTTATTGGTTTGTCATATTTCATCATTGCCTGAGGCCGAGTTGGAAGGGGGGTCATGAGCAGGGCAGATGGTGTAGAGAGGATATTTAGTTTGATGGATCTCCATGAATGGATGCTTTTGAATGAATATCTACTGTAAATGAAGGACGGGTGATTGTTAGTCACACACAGGTAATACAGTACATTTACAAAAAGTGTCATCTAATCATAAGTTTATTCACATTTGCAAGTACAACTGATTGCTTTCAGAGTTAGTCAGTTAAAAAACTGGGGGCACAATAAGTTTGAGAACAAACATCTCAGTTAGATAGCCTTGGCATTATAAACTAATGTGACGGGAGTAACACGACTGGTGCCATGCTTCAGTATAAATGACACACTTTTCCTTTACTGAAATATAACCATTACTAAAAATTACCAGTGTTATGTTGTGCAGCGGTTTCATATCAAATATAAATTGGGAGTATGTTAGAATTACTTTAATCAGAAATTTGACAAATCTCTCAAATCTCATCAAACTACTTCTCAGAAAATTCACATTTTTAAATCCTCCAAAACTCAACCTCTTTTACTTCCATTGTAATCTTTCAATTGTAATCAAAATTCAACATTATGCTATTGCTTAAATTTGCAATTTCAAATCTTGCCTAACTGACAGGCTTTTTTTTTTTTTTTTAATCAGAAGCATGCCAGTAATAATGGTGTGTTTGGTCTGTTTAGAGTGAAATAACATCAGATAGTTTACTCGAAGCAGCTGTTTTCACCAAAAGTCAAGAGAGACGACATTTAATTGCAAGTTTGTAGGGCAGCTCTTAAATGGGAGTGTATTAGCGGTTTTGCATACATGAGTAATAATGATCTTAAGAGTGTGACGGAAAACTAAGTCTGATTCTGCAGTTTACTAAAATAAATATTACTGCAATTGATTCTTAAATAAATTCCAATACTTTATAGTCATTTTTAAGTATGGAGCCCTGCTAATGTAAGAAAAAGCATTGCCATGTCTTTATTAAATATTCCTGCACATGCTTGCACTTACAATTCATTGATGTGAAGGTGTACATGACTGAACAACTCTACTGTATAACAGCTTTCTTTTGCTGACTATTGTTTAACTTGTCAGCAGACAGACAGTAGTGTTTTGACAAAGGAATATTGAGTTACATATACTTTTTTTTTTTTTGTGGAAGGGGCACCATTTTTGGAGTCATTTCTTTCTAACCCTAACCTGCAAAGTTTGGTCACTAATAGATATAAAAGAGTGGTCATATGTTGGAGCACAATTTTTAGATCTTTCAAATGATGCACATTTTGTCTGTAAACATAGAAAGTGAAAGTGGTGACCTCCGGCAAGTTAAAAGTTTGCCAACCCCTGCCAATAGGTATCGTATGTTGGTTTAATTATATTGCTAACCTATGTTTTGCACTGATGACATGAAAGTAACCTGATTCTGGCTTTGCATTTCCACATAATTCATCTGCTTTCAAATAAATGGGCTTCAGCCTAACATTATTCACTAGCTGAAACACAGATATCCATATCAACATCTCAGAGCCTATAACAGGGATGAAAAATACAACATTAATATCCTCTTATGGAACTTTTTGGACTTTAATAAAAATTGATTTTTAATAGGTGACTGTGATTATTTGTACGCTGAACAAATACAGTTACAAATAAAGGGAAATACATATATATTTTTTTTATTATATGATTCATATAGTCGTGTTATAATCACTTCCTGTTTATCTAAAAATCAGGATGGGGGCTCAACAGACCTTCCTGGAGTTTCTAACATTCCTGAAGACATAGATTAGCTGCGTTAGTTGCATTGAATTGCAATTAGCAGAAGAGTGGTTCTCCAGTAGCAGGTTTAGACACAAATTACCTAATGGAATTGCAAACAAATGCCAAATGAGTCTAACGACAGTGACACACATTATTAGATGGTCATGGCCTTTTTACAGAACGAGAGCCCACATAATTTCTCTTTCCAAGCCGAAAGAAAAAATAATTTCATCCTGAATCACTGAAAAATTACCTCTTGCAATTTGACAATATAAAAAACATTTAACATTCTGGAAAGTCTTTATTTAAAGTTAGTATCAGTGTCTCCAAAATGTAGGCATGAAACTGCATGCATAAACGTATCCAGTAGAACAACATCACAGTTTCATCATGTCGTGGTATAGAATCTCTTCACAAATATTTTCATCTTGTTGAAAAAAGTACTGACATTGGTTGTACTGTTAGTAGTTAATAGGATTCAAACAAACAGGCAAATGCTAAAAAAACAATGGTAACACTACACACTACTAACTGTCTATGTGTATTTCAAATTTCCAATCTGCATATCAAGTATGTCACCCAGCTGCCACACAAAAATACATTGTTTACAAGTTGAGAAAGCAGTAAACATGTTGTCAGATTCATTTGAGATAAACATTAATAAATAGAATAGCAAGTATTTCAATGAAAGTACAGTAGCCACAGAGTAAAAACACAACAGAAATGAATGAGTGCAATGAGAAGATCATGTAAAAAAACCATAATTTCAATGGCGGTACCTAATTAACGGCACCATCATGCAAAGAGTCTTCATGCTGAGAAGAGGCGGGTGAATCTGACAAAAATTTCCTAGTCATATTTCACTCCAAAATCAAAAGGAGAAAAACAAAAAAAATTAAAAAATAAAAAATAAATAAATGGCGTTTTGCATAAAGAAAATGAAGCCTATTTAGGATCGTTATGAGTTTTAGGCATGGTGACAATATTTCACCTGAACACTAAGCAATTATTACTGTATTACAGTACAAAAAAAAAGTTAACACTATAGAGAACTGAATCCTAAAACAGACTTCATTTACTTTAAACAAACAAAAAAAGTTTTTCTTTCTTTGGATTTTAGAATTAAACATGACCTGGATGTGTTTTGGACAGGTTCTTCATGAGATCCATTGAGACACTCATTTATCAGTGTCCTAAACTGTCCCAATGAAGCAAATCAGCTACTCAAGTCAAGGACCAGGTGTTCATATATACGTGTTTGCCCCTTAAAACTAGAGCCAAGAAGGAACTCCCTGTTGTCAATAAACACCAGAGAAAAAGCCCTGGGTGCTTGAATGTTCAGTTCCTGAAAGTGAATGAACTGTCTTTTCTTTGCATCCCAGCGATAGACCCGAGTAAAGGCGTAGTCGCTGCCCAGGATAGCATACTGCCAGTTGGCTATCGAGAACGGCTGGAAGACCATGGAGCCACGAGAGGCCATGGTCTGGATCTCAGTGAACATGCTACCGTCCCATTTCATCACCTTGGAGTCGCCGATGAAGCGGGTCAGGCATATGTAGAGCTCGCTCTTCACGGTGAAGTGTTTGACTGCGTACACGTCCTCCATCTCTGGGATATCTGTACGCCGTTCGAACTGCTTGGTGCTCTTGCTCCACTGGTAAATGACCGGCCTCTGAGAGCTGCTGGACAAGATCAGATGAGGCTTCCCAGAAATCTCTAGATACTCCACATCCGTGTCACGGTGCCAGGGGTGCAAAGACTGATGGGAGTAGAAGCCATTGCCATTCCATTTATAAATAGTTGTCGAGCCGGCTTTGGAGCTGTCGGCTATGATGAAGAAAGACTCTTCGTCGATGTGGAAGATTTCCACATCATTTGGCTTTCGGACTTTCAGAATGTCAATGTCTTGGATTTTGATGAATTTGTTTGCGGAGACATCTCGCTTGAAGATGTGCGAGCCGCCGAACAGTTGGGCTACTATAATGAAGAGTTGACTATCAATGACTAGAGGTTTGCAGATGACAGTGGAAGTGCCTACGGAGGAAAGATTTGAGGAAAGCTGTATGAAACAAAGGCTTGAAAACCACCAAAACTATGGAGTACCAGTTTATTATGCCATGCAGTTTTATTATGCTGTAAAAAATTAGGGCTGCCCCCTAATAGTCGACTAACAGTTAGTCAACGAGAAGAGGCTTAGTCCATCAAAATTTTATTAGTCACTTTGTCGCAGAAAAAACAACAAAAAAAACACAAGTGGTGAAGTCACGCAGTCCGTGACGGACAGATCATTAACAGCTGGTCTATGTGTTAATTACAGTATATCAGTCAGGACATGCAAACGTTCATTTCGATCATCGATCTCAAATGTGGCTTATCATCTGAAACATTACATGGCTGCTCGCTCTAACATTAACCTAGAAAAATGTGCGATTTAACTTAAAATTATTTTTTGTCATTTTTGCTCCTACAGATCAAATATGTACCCTCAAAAAAAAAAATGCAATGTCTACATTTAAATGAACAGATTCAAATGGAAAACAAATACTTTCAGATTATGTAATCTGTATGAAACATACAGATGTCGACTTCATCACTGCAGCCGAAAATACAGAATACATCAATCAATGAATTATTATTATGTTAAGGCAGTGTTCTTGCTGTTTTTCCTTGACGTATTCATAATCATTACTTCTGCCGGTGCACTGTGGCAAGCTTTATGTGTGCGCTTGAGCGCTGATAGGCTATAGGCAATTAAAGGCTCATTATTATTAATTATATGGTTTATTAATATAAATGTGCGATTAGTCGACTAATTATTAGTCGATCAGAAAAATCTTTAGTCGAAGGCATCCCTAAAAAAATGTATTTTTCTAAACAACAGTTTGAGTTATAAATGAAACCGAAACACCTATAAGAGCTGAAACTGTCTGTAGACAGTATTGTGTGTATAATTATATGTAGATGTACACAACATTTCCATTGCTGTTTGCTTACTTGTGATATTATCAAAGTTCCTGAACTCCATTTGCACGTGATCCCACTCCATGAAACTACACCTGCCAATGAAAGGCTGGGCAAATACAACAAACTGGTCACCACCAAACCCAAAAGCCTCGACTGAAATGGACTGAAAGTCAAGAGACTTCAACAACGAAAAATCTGTAGAACAAATAAACAAATGTTAAGGCTTTTTTTCCCATTTAAAGTCAAGGAAACACAACGCGGTCTGTAATATTACCAACCTGTTGTTATGCAATCAAATGACTGTGCCACAAGGTCATTGATCTTCTTGCCCTGGTAAGTTTCAGGGCCATTGCAGAAGATCTGATCCACAGTTGCATTTGTATGAAACATCCAGTCGACTAACCACTTTAACTTACAGTCACAGCTGAAAAGATTTCCTCTCAGATCCCTGGATAAACGCAAAGAGTTTCCGTCTAGACAATGTCATCAAGATCTTATATCACTGACAGTTATTTAAATGATGTCGTACTGCTAAAACATCATACACTTGCATACATACACTTTAGTCAAAGCTTCCATCCCTTTGAAGAGATCTTTCGGTAGTGTCTCCAAATTATTGTACGCCAAACTTCTGCAATAACATTGGTAAGAACCAAATGCTTTCATCAGTAAAGAGAAATGACCAATTTTTATGTTGTGCAAAGGTCTCATGAAGAAGGCAACCTGGATTGCTGACTGCTTCTATTATTAGTGAAATAAGATGAATAATCCACTAAGAAAATGTTCCTATTATGACTGCAATGTTTCACTTGCAAACAACAGATAATGTGGATGAACAGAGAACTGATCAACAACATGCCAATGGTATTATGCAGAAATACTCACAAATGTATTAAGGACTTGAGTCCTCTGAAGGCGAACGGTGATATGGACTTGATTTGGTTATTTTCAATGAAACTGGAAGAAAAACAAACAGCAAGTCAAGTTGATGCACAATGCAAATGTTGAATAATCAGATCAACTGTTTCCTCATACAGCGTTAATTACTCATAAATATCACGTTCTGTGAGACACTTACAGATACTCCAGATGAGGAAGACCAAGAAATGCATCTTCATTTATAGAATCAAAGTTGTTTGCTGTGAAAAGTCTAGGAGATATAATATAGGGTGAATACAGGTAAGTGGGAGAACTCCTACAGTGGGACATTGAGGGGTATTTGTCTTTATAGGTTTATGATTGCAGTACTAAAAATCAGCAACATTATTACATTGATCTGAAAGTATGGGATCACACACACAGGTTTCTACAGTTCTGACGTCATTTCAGGAGGTGCTATACCACATTTGGACAGCTGTGGTTTCAAACATGTAAAATGACAAAGGTAACAAGTCAAATAATATTAAGGTTATGCAATAGCAAAACATGATTTTGAGTAGATTATTGTGAAATACTTTGATATAGCATATAACAGTGAAAATCACTGTTATTTAAAAGTTTTGCAGCAGTTTATTGGCAAACGTGGGATAATGTACAGTATTCTTGGCAAACTGGGACAGCAATGCCATTTTAAAGGAGGGGTATAAATTCTCAATTAGTGAAGACATATAATATAACATTTATCTCATTATATACTTTATAGAATATATTTTGTTATATTTTCCAAGAACTAGCTGTTCTGTTTTATCAATAGAGTCCCTGGACCACAAAACCAGTCTTAAGTGTCAATTTTTCTAAATTGAGATTTATACATCTTATACAAGCTGAATAAATCATCTTTCCATTGATGTATGGTTTGTTAGGATCGGACAAAATTTGGCTGAGATACAACTATTTGAAAATCTGGAATCTGAGGGTGCATAAAAATCTAAATATTGAGAAAATCGTCTTTAAAGTTGTCCAAATGAAGTTCTTAGCAATGCATATTACTAATCAAAAATGAAGTTTTGATACATTTATGGTAAGAAATTTACAAAATATCTTCATGGAACATGATCTTTACTTAATATCCTAATGATTTTTGGCATAAAAGAAAAATCGATAATTTTGACCCATACAATGTATTTTTGGCTATTGCTACAAATATACCCCAGCGACTTAAGACTGGTTTTGTGCTCCAGGGTCACACACATATATATCTGTTTAGCTTAGTGAAGATCTTTACCTATTTAAATAACTTTGTGTGAGGAATATATGTTAAAACAATGCTAATAATTGCTTCACTCCCCTTGTATTCACTATAAAGTGACTGGTCCATGAACAGATGCAGCTCTGTATCAGTGTGGACAGTCACTGACTACATTAAATTAATTACCCTTAGAAAATGTACCATGATAACCACAGCTTCTGACAAAATACCATAGTATGTAGCTAATATCATAGTACTAAAACGGTTTAAATTTGGTTATACACTGTCTAGAAAAACAAAGTTTGGAGATTTCATGTTTATTTTGATTTTAGACAACAATAACTGTAGAATGGTGGAAAATGCTTGAATGTGACAAAAATGTGTCTGAATATTTAATTAGTTTTATTGGAATAAAAAACAGATTTAAATCGATTTGACTACATTCGATTACACAGTAAACAAATCAGGTTGAAAGTTTTTTAACAGCACTTTCACTTTTTATAGTATATGGTAACTTACAAGGGATTATATTTTTGTCAACACTTACTGTAAAGGCAGTATATCTGATGCTCTATTAAGATATTCATATGCAATGCACACTTCACTGCGTTTTAATATATTTTAACCATGCACAGTTATAAGCTTGCCTATTGTCTAGTAATTGTATTAGGCAATGCATATAATAGGCTACTGTTAGTGTTTTAAAACATGTTGATCATTTTTTATAATGCATTGATTTTACTCATTAAAGGAGTAAACAAGTCTGACTACATTTATGACAAAGCGGTTTTTAATGTCTATCATAAGGTGTTATGAAGAAATACCATTATTACATACAGTCTG
Organism: Onychostoma macrolepis; assembly: GCF_012432095.1. NCBI lineage: Eukaryota > Metazoa > Chordata > Actinopteri > Cypriniformes > Cyprinidae > Onychostoma > Onychostoma macrolepis. The sequence goes on along the minus strand of NC_081167.1, from coordinate 680,095 downwards.
TATTGATCAGACAAAGCATGGGTTGATATCTATAACAACGCTCTCTCTCTCTCTCTTTGTGTGTGTGTGTGAGTCATGTAGATGTAGTGATGCTGATGAGTCTTACAGAAGATGGAGGGCTGGCGTGTGAATGAAACTCTCTTTAGGGATTTCATTAAAGCCGGACTTGACGAATGATCTGTAAATGAAAAAGAAATGAATAAACCAACCAACCTCTGAGCACAAACTGAAGCTGAACGATAATCAATATTACTATCGCTCGTGATTACTGCTGCGCTTACAGTGAGATGACATCAGGCGGGAAGCTCCTCGGTATTGATCCGGTATTGGCACACAAGGCGTTATCTTTGCTGCACGTGCATGAACCGGGGCAGCGCGCTTGTCTCCTGCGGCTGCCGTGAAGAACCAGCATCAGCGAGCACAAGAAGCAGAAGAGCACGGTCCTTCTGAGACCCATCTTCACCGAACCCCGAGCCTTCACCGATGCAGTCCCGACGATTGCGCTGCTGCGAGCCACGAGCTCATAACGGAAAGCAATCAACCAAATAATAATGTATTGTTGTTGTTGTTTTTGTCCAGATTTGTGTTAACTGCACGAGCAGGTAGAATCCATAGAAATACAATCAGCGCAGAGAAAGACAGTCAGCATCACAGTCGGAGAATGGGCGGGGCTTATCCGATCCACTTGTCTCAAATTGATCAAATACGAAGGATTTACACAATTTTCTGTATTGTATTTCTTCACCACGTACCTTAAATTATATTGCCTATTAAAATTTGTCAGTGACATTAATTGATTTTCCATGGCTACTGCTGAAGCAGCACGCGTCCAGAGTCACGTGGTTCCTGTTACTTTCCTCAGAGCTGGTCAGAATGAACCAGTAACAGTCACTTGATTACTGGCGAAAGTCTTTTATCTAATAATTAAATAGAGGTTTGAGACGCGGATTTCCATTTGTTTGTGAGGGGAAGCACATCGAATTGCTAGTTTTAAACGTTCAAATTTTAAGCTACTGTTTGTACTCGCAAAAAAAAAATGAAAGAGTTGAATGTGAATCGGTGATGGATTCGCTTCGTGAGCCTCACAGCGCGAACTGAGAGAAAACCCCGCGTGAGTGTGAGAAATCAACATTAACAGTTAACGTTAGCCTGGGACATCCCTGCTTGACCAAAGCAGCAAAGCCAAAATCACAAGAGTATGGTAAAACACTGCTACAAGGAGTTTACTTTTCAATTTCAAATTAATTTTGTTTTAAATGTTGTTTTAACATTTTTCATTGACACAGAAGTAATATGGTATTCCCATAGTTTGTTAGGCTTGGTATGCATGACATGAAACAGGAGGTGGGGTAATGAAATTCAGTCAAATATAAAAGGATTAGTGTTCCACTTCTACAGATCTTTCTGCTGAGTTCTGTGGGTGCAGATTTTGGAACAAGTTATATTCAATCACACACTAATTGCTGACTTAAAGAGGTTAGGGACAGGGGCGGACTTAGTGAGTTGGCCCAGATGAAAAATAAATATATTTAAATTGTGCTTTTTCAGACACACTTAATATATTTATATTATACTAGTGCATATTAAATGTATTATTTTGAAACAACTTTAAGTATATTAAGTGTATTTCAAGATATATTTAAGTTCAATTTTAATCTATTTGTAATATATTTAATATATTGAAATTGTGTTAAATTGGAACCACTTTAAGTATATTTAGTGCAATTTAAGTGTATTTCTTAAAATACATTTAAAATGTACTTTTAATACTTCATGAACTACAGGTAGAATATATTTGAAGCATAGTTTTAATTTGCTTCAAGTACATTTCAATTGTATTTCAGCTCATTAGAAATGCATTAGCATTACACTACTAGTATATTATATTAATTAGTATTATATTTTTCAGTATATACACAGACGTACACTTTGATATCTAGAAAACTTTAATGTATTACATATTATGTACATTACAGATATTCATACAGTATTCATAAGTACATTATTCAAATTCATACATTCATAAGTACATTAAATAAAGTACAGCAGCAGCATATATACTTTGGTGAAAAACAAAAAACATACTATTAAATGTATTAAAAATGTACTTCAAATGTTTATAGTATATTTGTATTACTACACAAGTACATTTTAAAACATTATACAAAAAAACATTATAATAAATTTAAAAAAAAGACAAATGCTATGGAAAAGATATCTTATCCATTTGTAGAACATTTCAGTTATATCTGTATTACTGAAAAGTTAAGAATTTTACATCAATGAATAAATAAAAATTTCAATGCAATTTTCTGAAGAAAAAAAACAACAAAAATTTACAGAACAACTAAGTGCAGAAGTGAATAGATGTGTGTGCAGACTGAAGATGATAAAGTTCAAGCAACAGAATAGGGAGGGATGGAGGGGGTTTTGGAGGTGGACGAGGAGATGGTGTAGGAATGGTGAGAGGCAAAGGTGCGGGATGATGGCAGGATGTGGTGAAGGGATGGTGATGGGAGGATGACGATGATGCCCTGGCAGCTTAGATGGAGTTTGACATATGGCACAGACCCAGAGAATCCCAGTGCTGACAACACACGGCGGAGTCGAGGGAGGGAGGAGCCAAGATGTAGATGGTGTGGCTGCCGACATCTGGGGGCCGACTGATGGAGACAGAGCTGGTGGATCCGAAGGCGCAGACGGAGGGCAGATGGAGCTGAGCATCGTCGCAGGTTCCGGAGACCTGGGCACAGCCTAGTTGTCCTGGGATACAATATTTTGCACAAGTGCCTTGCAGCTTTAGAAAAAAACAAAACAGAAACAAAATTAGATAATGGATTTTTACATGAATGACTGAAAGGAAGCACAAATTAGCCACCTGGAATGGACACACTGCTAACATTTTTCTTCCAAGATTGATCGAATCATCCTCCATTAGGCCTGATTCAAAAATCTCTATAACAGAGGTGATACGATATTAAAATATACTTACTATTCCTTTGCTTGTCTGTGCACTCAGATTTCAGTTTGTAGTCTATAGCAGCTGATCTGAAAAACAACAAATGTTAATATTTCTCACACGCACAAAAAAAGGCAAATGATGATTGGTGATTTGTTTTCTATTTAAGAATGACAGAACAATGTACCTGGTCAGAAATATAGTCAAAAACCTTCCCAGCCTCAGCAGTTTCAGATATGCTCTTACAAGCAGCCCTTCTTACAATTTAATCTTTGTTCTTATCTATAATGAGAAATATATATTAGAAAATAAAGTCGATAAGGTTGTCAAGCTTGAACAAATATAAACACCAATCTACCAACACTACCACAGTTGGGTGATCAGCTCAAGACAAAGTAACTGTATGTTCACAATCATGTTTTTTCAAAGATCATTAACCTCATTACAATGAAGCCAAATTGTTCAGGAAATCAGAAATAAATACACCATGTTGCAAATAAAAACTGTTAATGTTGTAAATGTTATAATGAATAATTTTATTTAGTTAATTTTTTTCTGCCAATGCATTTGTCAAAAACACGACTGGTACAGACAAATAACGTTAATTAAATACAAATCTTACCTGAAGTCACAGTGAGGTTCCAACAGCCAGACGCCATACACGCTTGCAGAAGCTGGTAAAAATAAGAACATACCGCTATGTTTTCTAATTAATTTCATAGTTCCCCCAAAACAATTTGAATTATGTCATCACTCACCCTTAAGATGCTCCAAACCATCTAAGACTTTCGTTCATCTATGAAAGAAAAGTGGAAATATTTTAATGAAATCTGAGAGATTTATGTTCCTCCAATGAAAAGATTCATCAAAGATGTTTACGTTTCAAAAAGTTAATTGCAAAAAAACATCGCCAAAGTAATCCATATGAATTGCATGATTTCCTCCAAGCGCCCTAAAGAGCGCATTCAAGGGACATTTGCACGCACATCATATCTGATTTACTAAGCTCTCTGCTGCTAGCTCATTATCATACGAACCAATCAGAGCCGTTCAATGGCTCTGGAACCAATCAGGTTTAGTCTGTGTTGTTTGAATTTAAACACAAATAAAAGTTTTTTGTTTGTTTGTTTGTTTGTTTTTTCAGATATGATGTTGAAATCCTTGTAGAAATTTCAGAAATATATATTAGAAAATAAAGGCATCAAGCTTGAACAAATTTATAAACACCTAGCTTATAACAATTAATGTATCATACTGAACAACAGCCTAATCAACCAAAGTAGCATAACCCATATTAAACAACATATTTTAAATATTGCAATGGTTAATAATATTTGACAAAGGTTTGTACATTGTAAATGTTAAAAATGTTTTTCAAAATATTGTACTTTTCCAAATATTACAATTATAAATATTTAAAATATAACCATGTGTAGGCCTACTGCAATATAAAGTACATTAAAAACAACATGATCTCACAGAATTCCGTGTAATGACCACAGACTTAATTAACCCCCGAATCTGTGGTGGTATCACGGAATCGCCGAAAATTCCGTGATGGGCTCACAGAAGTGATACCAATGTAAGTCAGCGACAGGCATCAGCCGTGCTCCACGCACGGATTCACTGGTTCAACACTTTAAATAGGAAACCCTTAGCATCAATATGCCGACGCGATAAAGGGAAATTTATCGTCATCATTATTGTTCAGAACTGGGTAGGTTTAGAGTAGGGGTGGGGTCAGGTACTCCAGTGAAAGTATACATTTATATACAAAATATAACTGCATCGGAGTCACTCTTTTTACGTGGTCCGATGCAGCGCTGGTGTTGAACCAGTGAATCCGTGCTTGGACCACGGCTGATGCCTTCTGTGACCCCATCACGGAATTTTCGGCGATTCCGTGATGCCACCACAGATTCGGGGTTAATTAAGTCCATGGTCATTACACGGAATTCTGTGAGATCAGGTTGCTTGTTCAGATGCATGGCATCATAGATTCTCTCAAATATCAACAGATTAAAAAAATCTAAAGCTGACTGCCTCTGTTAGAAATCTTATAATGGGTTGTGGTTGGATCTTCCATCAAGACAGTAATCCAAAACAAACATCAAAATCAACACAAAAATGGGTCACTGAGCACAAAATGAAGCTTTTGCCATGGCTGTCCCAGTCCTCTGAACTTAACCCTATAGAAAATGATTGAGGTGACCCAAAGAGGAGAAGCACCAACATGGAGCTGTGAATCTGAAGGATCTGGAGAGATTCTGCATGATGGAATGGTCTCTGATCTCTTATCAGGTGTTCTCCAAACTCTTCAGGCATTACAAGAGAAAACTCAGGGCTGCTATCTTGGGAAAAGGACATTGCAATAATTGGGTGCCAATAATTGTGGCCAATATGAACTAGAGAAAGCATTTTTTTCACAATGAGATCCCCCACTTTCAATTGTTTTACTTCAATGATAGGTTAGAATTTTTGGAATGAAAGATCAAAAGGATAAACAATGCAGATTTATTTTCACAGCCACCTTTGCTCATATTTACCAAGGGTGACAATATTTGTGGAGGGCACTGTGTATATATATAATGTGTCGTGAAAAGTTTTTTGCCCCCTTCCTGTTTTTTTTGCATATTTGTCACACTTAAAAGATTCAGATCATCAAACAAATTTTAATATTACACAAAGATAATGCAAGTAAATACAAAATGCAGTTTTTAAATGATGATTTCATTTAAGGAAAAAAAGCTGTCCAAACCCACCTGGCCCTACATGAAAAATTAATTGCCGACGAATCGTGCCTGGAATTTGGCCTGGATAACTCTCACGTTATTCTGAGACCCCGGCCCTGAAGTTTTTCTTTGGGAGCTGTGAATGAAACTGAAGTACTAGACGGTGCAGAACCTACATTTGTTATTGTATTTCTAATGTTATCTATTTTATCAGTGAAGAAATTCATAAGTCATTACTATTAAACTGTGAGGGAATATTTAGATCGGGTGGCGTCTGTTTATTTGTTAATCTAGCCACTGTGCTAAATAAAAACCTTGGATCGTTTTGGTTATTATCTATGAGTTTGTGGATATGCTCTGCCCTGGCAGCTTTTAGAGCCTGTCTGTAGCTGGACATACAGTTTTTCCACGCAATTCTAAAAACTTCCAAGTTAGTTTTTCTCCATTTGCGCTCAAGATTACGAGTTTCTTTCTTGAGAGAATGGGTATAACTGTTGTACCATGGCGCAGCACGTTTTCTCTAACCTTTTCATATTGAGGGGCAACAGCTTCTAATGTATTAGAGAAGATAGTGCCCATGTTGCTAGTCATTTCGTCAAGTTCACGTGTATTTATGGGTACACAGAGCAGTTGAGATAAATCAGGCAGGTTATTTGTGAATCTGTCTTTGGTGGCTGGAACAATAGTTCTGCCCAGACGATAACGCGGAGCCATATAGTTAATATCGGTAATATGCAGCATGCACGATACAAGGAAATGATCAGTAGCATCATCACTTTGAGGTACGATATCTATATCAGTAAGATCAATTCCATGCGATATAATTAAATCTAGCGTATGATTGAAACGATGAGTGGGCCCGGTGACGTTTTGCTTGACTCCAAAAGAGTTTATTAGTTCAGTAAACGCAAGTCCTAACGCATCATTTGTATTATCAACGTGAATGTTAAAATCTCCGACAATTAGCGCTTTATCAACATTAACCAATAGATCTGAGAGGAAATCTGCAAATTCTTTTAGGAATTCTGTATATGGCCCTGGCGGTCTATACACAGTAGCCAGAGCAAGAGATAGGAGAGATTTCTTTTGCATATCTGACAGTGTAACATTAAGTAGAAGTATTTCAAATGAGTTAAACCTGTATCCTGTTTTCTGAGTAACATTGAGAATATCACTATATATTGTAGCGACACCACCGCCACGACCAGTCTGACGGGGTTCATGTTTATAACAGTAGCTTGGTGGAGTAGACTCATTTAGACCAAAATATTCATTTGGTTTAAGCCAGGTTTCAGTCAAACAAAGTACATCAAAACTATTATCTGTGATCATTTCATTTACAATAACTGCTTTGGGTGCCAGTGATCTAATGTTTAGGAGCCCAAGCTTTAGAAATTGTTTTTGTTCATTTATTTTGCATTTTCAGGTTTAATCACGATCAGATTTTTCTAGATCCTACATTAAATTTATATGTTGACCTCACTATTCGGGGAACAGATACAGTCTGTATAGATTGGACAACGCAAGTACTTCTGTCATTTAGGAGGGTAGAGCAAAAGCCATTATAGCAGTTATTTGAGAATTGGCTTACTAGTCAGATGGAGCGTGGCGTCCTGGAGATGTTGTCCGACAGGAGTTCCGCTCCGACTCTGCTGGGGTGCAGGCCATCAGCACGGAAAAGCCTAGGACGCTCCCAGAAAAGATTCCAATTATTAACAAAGAGCAGTTTCTGTTCTTTACACCATGACAATAACCATTCGTTTAAAGCAAAAAGTCTACTGAACCTTTCGTGTCCTCGTCGATACGTGGGAAGTGGTCCTGACACGATGATCGTCATCGCGGGCGATGTGCTGCGCATCGCCTCGATCAGGCTCCTGAAGTCCCTCTTCAGTGTCTCCGCCTGCCGCAGCTTGGTGTCGTTAACCCCGCTGCAGCACGACAGCGCCGACGCCTCGTCGCCCTTCAGGATCACGGGTATCTGCGCAGAAACATCGAGAACACGAGCACCAGGGAAACAGTGAGTGTGCACTTTACCTTCAGCTAACGTAGCACGGACGTGCCGGACGATGGAGTCTCCGACGATCACAGCGTCGCGTTCCGTCTCGCGGAGGGGAGCGAAGCGGTTCCGGTGGAGATCTCAAGACCGGAGGCGGCGGAGGGGAGAGGTCATCACCCAGGGCCTGGCTCGCGTCTTCCGCTGCTGGTGCACCCAAGGTCCGTGGTGTCCCGGCGCGGAGTGAAGGACACCTGGGAAGATCGCGTCCTGGGTGCACAGGGCCTGTGCAGAGAAACACACGGAGTAGAGGTGGTGGGAGTGTTAGAAGCGCGCAGTATACTTACCCCGGACTTGTGAGCATCAGCCCGGGATGTTTCCAGCGCGGCTCTCCGCTCTCTCAGCTGGGCCTGCTTCTCCACCAGGTCGCGGATCTGCTTCTCCACGGCCTCCAGCTCCAGCTGCACCGAATGTAGCTTGAACGTGTCCTCACCTGCACTCAGAGGTAGACACAATTCCGCCATTTAGGCAAATAACAGTGAAACAATGGTAATGTGTGTAATAGAGTATTAGCAACGTAAGCGAGATTAGCAGCAACCACGCTGGCGATGCTAACTGGCTATAAGCTAATAGCAGACTCGGGAAATCAAAATAAAACTACGGATAACAAGGCGCTCTGATTGCTTTTGTTGTAGAATGCTATAGGGGATATAATCACACGTTATAGAAATGAAAATGATAGTGTATAAAACTGATCTTAAGATAGAAAATAGATGATAAGGAATTAACTCGACGGAGCTCAAGCTCAAAACACGCAGTAGCAACAGTCTCAGCAAAGCGCATGCGCAGAGTAAAGACAAGAGTTCACCTAAAACCTTTGCGTCCCATCCAGCGATCACACATGGAGCTTCCAGAGATCTGGACGAGGGTGCCTTAGGGTGCCCCAAAGCAGGTCCATCCTCAGAGGAATCTGTCAGGGAGGGACTGTTGCGAGGAGCATCAGTTCTGGGAACTAGGTATGGTTGGGACAGTATGGCGCAACTAAAAAGACTTACTCCTCCTCTTCCCTGACCTTGCACAATGTCTATGCGAGAAGGCTCACTGGAGGAAACGCATATTTGTGAAGGCCCTGAGGCCAGCTGTGTGCCAGTGCATCCATGTTGAGGGTCCCCTCAGTCAGGGAATAAAACAACTGGCAATGGGACGTGTTCTGGGACGCGAACAGGTCTACCTGTGCCTCCCCAAAGTGTCTCCAGATCAGCTGGACAGTCTCGGGTGGAGTCGCCACTCCCCAGAAGTGCGTGCTGTCGTGAGAGCTCGTCTGCTGCAAGATTGACCTCACCCGGGATGTGAACAGCACGGCGACCTCAGATGCTTCTGACTCCAAAGGAGGAGATGGTGAGCGAGTTGCGACATGTGATGGGAGTGTAGACAACCCTGATGGTTTATGTACACAACGGCCACAGTGCTGTCTGTCCGGACCAGTACTTGCTTGTCGTGTAGCAGCAGTTGAAGCGGCACAGAGCAGGCCATACTGCTAGCAACTAGAGGCAGTTGATGTACCAGATGCTGCATGCCCGTTGCACATGGCACCCCAGTTAATGGCAGAGGCATGTGTTTAGACAACAACATGCCTGGACACTTGCACCAGGGGAAGTCCTGCCCATAGAAAAGCAAGGTCCGAACGAGGGCTGAAGATTTGGCGGCAAGACGGAGTGACTGCAACCGGGTGCGTGCCGCGCTGCCATGTCCATCTCGGGACTCAGCTGTGAAGCGGTCTCATATGAAACAACCCAAGCGGGGTGACTGCAGCTGCGGATACGGATGCCATATGTCCCAGGAGCTTCTGAAACAGTTTCAGTGGAATCACTCTCCTGCTCTTGAATAAATTGAAGAAGTTCAGCATCCACTGAGCACACTCGGATGAACGACTGCTGTGAGGTTGACCGAGATTTCTTTTGCATATCTGACAGTGTAACATTAAGTAGAAGTATTTCAAATGAGTTAAACCTGTATCCTGTTTTCTGAGTAACATTGAGAATATCACTATATATTGTAGCGACACCACCGCCACGACCAGTCTGACGGGGTTCATGTTTATAACAGTAGCTTGGTGGAGTAGACTCATTTAGACCAAAATATTCATTTGGTTTAAGCCAGGTTTCAGTCAAACAAAGTACATCAAAACTATTATCTGTGATCATTTCATTTACAATAACTGCTTTGGGTGCCAGTGATCTAATGTTTAGGAGCCCAAGCTTTAGAAATTGTTTTTGTTCATTTATTTTGCATTTTCAGGTTTAATCACGATCAGATTTTTCTAGATCCTACATTAAATTTATATGTTGACCTCACTATTCGGGAACAGATACAGTCTGTATAGATTGGACAACGCAAGTACTTCTGTCATTTAGGAGGGTAGAGCAAAAGCCATTATAGCAGTTATTTGAGAATTGGCTTACTAGTCAGATGGAGCGTAGCGTCCTGGAGATGTTGTCCGACAGGAGTTCCGCTCCGACTCTGCTGGGGTGCAGGCCATCAGCACGGAAAAGCCTAGGACGCTCCCAGAAAAGATTCCAATTATTAACAAAGAGCAGTTTCTGTTCTTTACACCATGACAATAACCATTCGTTTAAAGCAAAAGTCTACTGAACCTTCGTGTCCTCGCCGATACGTGGAAGTGGTCCTGACACGATGATCGTCATCGCGGGCGATGTGCTGCGTACCGTCTCGATCAGGCTCCTGAAGTCCCTCTTCAGTGTCTCCGTCTGCCGCAGCTTGGTGTCGTTAACCCCCGCGTGCAGCACGACAGCGCCGACGCTCTCGTCGCCCTTCAGGATCACGGGTATCTGCGCAGAAACATCGAGAACACGAGCACCAGGGAAACAGTGAGTGTGCACTTTACCTTCAGCTAACGTAGCACGGACGTGCCGGACGATGGAGTCTCCGACGATCACAGCGTCGCGTTCCGTCTCGCGGAGGGGAGCGAAGCGGTTCCGGGTGGAGATCTCGAAGACCGGAGGCGGCGGAGGGGGAGAGGTCATCACCCAGGGCCTGGCTCGCGTCTTCCGCTGCTGGTGCACCCAAGGTCCGTGGTGTCCCGGCGCCGGAGTGAAGGACACCTGGGAAGATCGCGTCCTGGGTGCACAGGGCCTGTGCAGAGAAACACACGGAGTAGAGGTGGTGGGAGTGTTAGAAGCGCGCAGTATACTTACCCCGGACTTGTGAGCATCAGCCCGGGATGTTTCCAGCGCGGCTCTCCGCTCTCTCAGCTGGGCCTGCTTCTCCACCAGGTCGCGGATCTGCTTCTCCACGGCCTCCAGCTCCAGCTGCACCGAATGTAGCTTGAACGTGTCCTCACCTGCACTCAGAGGTAGACACAATTCCGCCATTTAGGCAAATAACAGTGAAACAATGGTAATGTGTGTAATAGAGTATTAGCAACGTAAGCGAGATTAGCAGCAACCACGCTGGCGATGCTAACTGGCTATAAGCTAATAGCAGACTCGGGAAATCAAAATAAAACTACGGATAACAAGGCGCTCTGATTGCTTTTGTTGTAGAATGCTATAGGGGATATAATCACACGTTATAGAAATGAAAATGATAGTGTATAAAACTGATCTTAAGATAGAAAATAGATGATAAGGAATTAACTCGACGGAGCTCAAGCTCAAAACACGCAGTAGCAACAGTCTCAGCAAAGCGCATGCGCAGAGTAAAGACAAGAGTTCACCTAAAACCTTGCGTCCCATCCAGCGATCACACATGGAGCTTCCAGAGATCTGGACGAGGGTGCCTTAGGGTGCCCCAAAGCAGGTCCATCCTCAGAGGAATCTGTCAGGGAGGGACTGTTGCGAGGAGCATCAGTTCTGGGAACTAGGTATGGTTGGGACAGTATGGCGCAACTAAAAAGACTTACTCCTCCTCTTCCCTGACCTTGCACAATGTCTATGCGAGAAGGCTCACTGGAGGAAACGCATATTTGTGAAGGCCCTGAGGCCAGCTGTGTGCCAGTGCATCCATGTTGAGGGTCCCCTCAGTCAGGGAATAAAACAACTGGCAATGGGACGTGTTCTGGGACGCGAACAGGTCTACCTGTGCCTCCCCAAAGTGTCTCCAGATCAGCTGGACAGTCTCGGGGTGGAGTCGCCACTCCCCCAGAAGTGCGTGCTGTCGTGAGAGCTCGTCTGCTGCAAGATTGACCTCACCCGGGATGTGAACAGCACGAAGCGACCTCAGATGCTTCTGACTCCAAAGGAGGAGATGGTGAGCGAGTTGCGACATGTGATGGGAGTGTAGACAACCCTGATGGTTTATGTACACAACGGCCACAGTGCTGTCTGTCCGGACCAGTACTTGCTTGTCGTGTAGCAGCAGTTGAAGCGGCACAGAGCAGGCCATACTGCTAGCAACTAGAGGCAGTTGATGTACCAGATGCTGCATGCCCGTTGCACATGGCACCCCAGCCAATGGCAGAGGCATGTGTTTAGACAACAACATGCCTGGACACTTGCACCAGGGGAAGTCCTGCCCATAGAAAAGCAAGGTCCGAACGAGGGCTGAAGATTTGGCGGCAAGACGGAGTGACTGCAACCGGGTGCGTGCCGCGCTGCCATGTCCATCTCGGGACTCAGCTGTGAAGCGGTCTCATATGAAACAACCCAAGCGGGGTGACTGCAGCTGCGGATACGGATGCCATATGTCCCAGGAGCTTCTGAAACAGTTTCAGTGGAATCACTCTCCTGCTCTTGAATAAATTGAAGAAGTTCAGCATCCACTGAGCACACTCGGATGAACGACTGCTGTGAGGTTGACCAAATCCAACTCCATCCCGAGAAAAGAGATCCACTGCACAGGGGAGAGTTAGCTCTATTCCCAGTTGACCCGAAGCCCCAGATGGCTGAGGTGACTGAGCACCAGGTCCCTGTGTTCGTACAACTGATATTGTGACTGCATAAGAATGAGCCAGTCATTGAGGTAGTTGAGGATGTGAATGCCTACTTCCCTCAAGGAAAGGGGGGTTGTCTCCATGACTTTCGTGAAGACACAAGGTGGCAGTTACAGCCCAAAGGGGAGGCCCTTGTACTGATATGCTTGTCCCTCAAACGCAAAGTGGAGAAACGGCCTGTGCCGAGGGAGAATCAAGACATGAAAGTACGTATCCTTCAGGTCGATCACTGCAAACCAATCATGAGGGCGAATGCATTGAAATATGCACTTCTGCGTTAGCATCTTGAATGGGAGCTTGTGAAGGGCCCGGTTCAGGACTCACAGGTCCAAGATTGATCATAACCCACCGCCTTTTTTGGGTATGAAGTATGGCCTATAAAACCCTGACTTCATGTCGGCTGGAGGGACCGGCTCTATCATGTCCTTCGCCAGTAGGACTGCGATCTCTGTAAGAAGGAGCATATTTGTCCAGCACGGAGGTGAGCCTGATGCCCCTGAACTTCGGGGACACCGGGTAAACTGAATCATGTAGCCGAGTCTGATGGTTTGAGTGAGCCAGCGAGACGTCTGGGGAGCTCTAGCCACGCCCACAGGAACTGTGTAAGGGGGACCGAAAGAACCACAGGTGTACCCACAGTGGGACAGCGAGGTGGAGCACAGGGACCAGACCTCTTTTTGAGGCCTGGTTGGAAAGAGTAGTCTTCATCAGGGGCAGAATTGAAGGAATATTACCTGTCTGTCACGTTAACCCTCTGGGGTCAACAAACGCGTATATGCGTTTTGAGGCAGATTTTCCTGATAAGGCCGAAATGAGCTTGAATTACTCTGCCATTTTTGATCGTACAGATAAGAGCAATACACCATTCGAATCTGTAAGGGGTCTACTTTTATTTGTATACACTCATAACAACTAAACTTTGTGCTTTTGAAGAATGAAGAAAACAAACAGGGTGTGCTCTCTGTCTTCTCCGTCTCCGCAAACTGTTTTTAGAAACGCGTCACTAAAATGATCTTTAACTCAGCAAATACTCAACACAGAGACATGGGAGTTATATCTATAGAAAGCTTGAAGTGTCTACTTTGAAATGAAGCAAGTCTTATCGAAAACAAATATTCTGTGATGAAGTAATCCGTATGAAACCAACACAATGTTCAGTCTGTCCCGTCTGACTCATTATCTCTAATGTGATCCCGCGGCTCGCGCTGTTCACATGTAAATAGCCGCGTGGGACGTGCGCACGTGCAAACGCCCAACACAAACAAAGAGTGTGGAGATTCATCGCGGCTACTGTTCATTTCTGGAAGACGCGCCGAGTAAAAGCAGGATTTCCCTCCAAAGAAGAACACGATTTCATCCAGCAGAGGCGATCAATCTGATGAGAAAGTAATGTTTCTTTTTTGCATTAGTTAATGTTTTATTGTGACATAAACGTGAACAGCTTTACTAACAGTTAGTTGGGTTTTCACCCAAACGACAACATGATGAATGCTACGTGTCTAAGAATGTTTATGTCACAGGCCGGGGTGGACACTTAAATGACCGGCCGTCACCTCTAACTTACACACCACCGTGAGGAGCTGCGCCACAGGACACAACAGGCGGGACAACAAAAGGCAAGTATAAAAATCTCTTTATTCGCTTTAAAACATTTCTTTAAAATGATTGCTGTCGTGACTTCGATGTTCTCTTCAACAGGATCCGAAGGGAGGAAGAAGTGAATATGCTTCACAACTTTAGCAGACTCTTCATTGGGCTCTGACAGAGAGAAGGGTACGTGTACTTCACAGCTTTAGCAGGCTCTTTACTGAACTCAGACGGAGAGGAGGGTGCGTATACTTCACAGCTTTAGCAGGCTCTTCACTGGACACAGACGGAGAGGAGGGTGCGTATACTTCACAGCTTTAATCTGCAGTCCACTGAAGTAGATGAAGTCTAAACTCAGGATCACTGCATAGGCAAGGGCTTTGGAGGGAAGGACAACAACCCATACTTGAAAAGATGAATAGTCAGAATAGTTAGGAGATTTATCCGTCATTATGGAACTTCTACTTCGCCATAAGCTAAATAAAGAGGACCATGTGTCCAAGGTTGAAGGTTGTCTTGAGTGTTGAGTTCTGTCCAAAAGCTCTCATGGATGAGGGTGTAATTTGCACCTGTATCAATAACGGCTTTTCCTCTCTAGGTACCAATACTAATGGCTACCTCCAATTGTTGTGGTATGGCAGTTGGCTGATTTGGGGTATTGGAACCAGTGGTGGTGCTTTCTTCCAGGATCAAAGGTGACCCAGCTGTAGCTGTTGCAGACACAATGTTGCTGGAAGGTGTAGTTGGCTGGCAAAAGTGAACCACCAAACTTCAAAAGTTGGAAAGAATGCTTGATATTAGTAGGATGATGCTGTTTAGTTGCCTGGTTGGAAGAATCAGAAATAAAGTGAACTTTTGCAGAGAGCTTGGCAATTTAACCGCCTGGGGTCAGCAAAGACGCCTGTGGGAGCACTTGCATTTTTTCCAGGTGACAGCAAAAAGAACTTAAACTGGTCGGTCATTTTTGATTGGACACATAAATGTAATACAACCCGAATTCTGGAAATGTTGGGACGTTTTTAAAATTTGAATAAAATGAAAACTAAAAGAATTTCAAATCACATGAGCCAATATTTTATTCACAATAGAACATAGATAACATAAATGTTAATCTCATTTCAAGTTTGATGTCTGCTACAGGTCTCAAAATAGTTGGGACGTTCTGTTCTGTTCTGTTCCCAAGATGGCGGCGCGAGTACATCGCGAGGCTCTGGGTCTCTCCAGATTTTGCAATTTTGCGGTATTTTTCTTACTCATCTCGGCCTGTTCGTGCAGAACAGTTGTGCCTTTACATCATACACCCGTTGTGAGCTTTTGGATATCGGTTTGCGAATTTCCGACATTTTTATGGACAATCTTCGACTCCTTCCTGAGATCGCTAGGACACCCGAGGCTATGCACCCTACCCGGCCGGGCGGAAGTGCTCGCAGGCGGCGTCGAGATCGTAAACAAAGGCGGGGGAAGCGCGGAGGACTAAGAGCTAAGCTAAGGCTAACACCACAACGGCTCTCTTTACCCAGCATTTTCCTTGCCAATGTACGGTCGCTAGTGAACAAAATGGAGGAGATTCGACTCAGCATCACACACAGCAAGAAACTTTTGAACTGTAACGTCCTAATCTTCACGGAAACCTGGTTAAACAGCGGAATACCGGACACCGCTATTGAGCTAGCGGACGCCACACACTCGGGCGGATAGAACATTAGATGGCTCGGTAAGACCAGAGGTGGTGGATTGTGCATTTACATTAACAAAGCTTGGTGCACAAACTCTGCTATTGTTGGGAGTCATTGTTCAGCTAACCTTGAGTTTCTCATGGTTAAATGTAGACCGTTTATCTACCGCGGAGTTCACTTCCACCATTATAACTGCAGCCTATATTCCCCGGATGCTGATGCCAAGCTTGCTATGAAAGAACTTCACGCAGCCATCAGTAAACAACAGACTGATCACCCGAGCGGCTTTTATTGTTGCAGGTGACTTTAATCACTCAAACTTAAAGTCAGTGCTACCCAAGTTTCACCAGCATGTTTCCTGTCACACCAGAGGAAACAAAACCTTAGACCATGTTTACACAAACATGGCTGGAGCTTACGTTGCGACACCCCTCCCCACCTGGGACAGTCAGATCACCTTTCTTTGTTCCTCACCCCAAATATGCACCCCTCATCAACCGTGTGAAGCCATCAGTGAAGACCATCAAGGTGTGGCCTGCGGGGCAGATTCCACACTCCAGGAAAGGTTTCTACACACAGACTGGAGTATGTTTGCTTCTCAAGCCACCAGTGGCGCTCACACAGACATTGACTCTTACACCTCCTCTGTATTGGATCATATCAATATCACCATTGACAGTGTTACAACCCAGAAACAGATCACCACATATCCAAATCAGAAGCCTTGGATGAACAAGGAAGTGCGACTCCTGTTGAAGTCACGCAACACTGCCTTCAGATCAGGAGATGCACAAGCCTACAGCACATCCAGAGCAAACCTGAAGAGGGGCATCAAAAAGGCCAAGCACTGCTACAAGCTAAAGATAGAGGGACACTTTTCCAACTCTGACCCTCGACGCATGTGGCAGGGCATTCAGGCCATCAGTGACTACAAACCCACCCACTCCACCCCCGCAGCCACTGATGTCAACTTCCTGAACGAGCTAAATTACTTTTATGCTCGCTTTGAAAGAGACAACAGAGAAACTGCCACCAAGCTCAATCCCTCAGCTGACCACCCACCAATCATACTCTCCTCCACAGATGTCTGCAAGGCACTGAGCCGGATCAGCGCGCACAAGGCTGCTGGACCAGACAACATCCCTGGTCGTGTTCTCAGGGCATGTGCGGAGCAGCTCGCTGGGGTTTTTACAGACATTTTCAATCTGTCTCTTGCCCAAGCAGCCGTACCAACATGCTTTAAATGCACTTCCATTGTGCCAGTGCCAAAACACTCTAGCCCGAGATGCCCTAATGACTACCGCCCTGTAGCACTCACACCCATCGTTATGAAGTGCTTTGAGCGGCTGGTCCTGGAACACCTAAAAGACTCTCTACCATCCACATTGGACTCACACCAGTTTGCCTACCGTAGCAATAGGAGCACAGAGGATGCAGTTTCCATGGCACTGCACTCTGTGCTCACTCACCTGGACAATAAGAACACTTATGCACGTATGCTGTTTGTTGACTTCAGCTCAGCATTCAACACTGTCATCCCAACCAAGTTAATAGCCAAACTTGGAGACCTGGGCATCAATACCTCAATGTGCACTGGATTTTGGACTTCCTGACCAACAGACCCCAGAATGTTCGATCAGGATTCACCTGCTCCACATCCATCACACTTAACACTGGTGTACCACAGGGCTGTGTGCTAAGCCCGTTTCTCTACTCCCTCTTCACCTCCGACTGCAAGCCTGTGTATGGATCTAATTCCATCGTCAAGTTTGCAGACGACACCACGGTGATTGGCCTCATCAGTAACAACGATGAGACTGCCTATAGGGAGGAGATCCAGCACCTGGCCACATGGTGCACTGAAAATAACCTGCTCCTCAACACCACCAAAACGAAGGAGCTCATCGTGGACTTCAGGAAGGAGTCAAGAGGCACACGACACCATCCACATCAATGGAATGGCTGTTGAGCGTGTCTCCAGTTTCAAGTTCCTGGGGATCCACATCTCGGCGGACATGTTGTGGAAAACCAACACCTCCAGCCTGGTCAAGAAGGCTCACCAGCGCCTCTTCTTTCTGAGGACACTGAGGAAGAATCAGCTCTCCTCGGCTATCCTGGTGAACTTCTATCGCTGCGCAATAGAAAGCATCCTGACCAACTGTGTCACAGTATGGTATGGGAGCTGCTCTCTTGCGGAGCGCAAGGCACTGCAGCGGGTGGTGAAAACTGCCCAGCGCATCACAGGAACTCCACTACCTGCCATCGAACACATCCAGAGGAAACGCTGTCTGCATCGAGCTCACAGCATCCTTAAGGACTCCTCTCACCCAGCCCACAGACTGTTTTCTCTCCTGCCCTCCGGCAGGCATTTCAGGTGCCTCCGGACCAGGACCAGTGGATTAAAGAACAGTTTCTTCCCCAGAGCTGTCTCTTTACTGAACTCTAACCCCCGTTGATCCACTTCCTCATATATTGTTAACTCTTCTCTCCTACCTCACATCGGCCTTATTTGCACTACTGAATATAAATTTTTATTACAGTAACAACTGTTTACTTTTGTATCTTGCACTACCATACCTAAATTGGATTATGCTCATTTGCACTGCCGACTGTTGTTTACATTATCAATGTTTACATTAGCATTTTGCACCGTACGTCTAATTGTAATATGCAATCACTTCCACTGCACTTTTACACCTTGTTTATAGTAATAGCCATCTGTATATATATTATATTGATAGTACATATCACCTGTAAATTCTGTTTATAGTAATAGCCATCTGTATATTTATTCACTATACATATTCACCTGTAAATTTTGTTTATAGTAATAACCATCTTTCTATATATATTTATACATATATTCAGTACATATCCTTGTCCTGCACTTATTCAACCATTGTATATCCTGCACTTGCTGCTATTGCACTTCTGGTTAGACCTAAACTGCATTTCGTTGCCCTGTACCTGTACTTGTGTAATGACAATAAAGTTGAATCTAATCTAATCTAAACGTGGGGCATGTTTACCATGGTTTAACATCTCCTCCACGTCTGGGCATCGAGGTTATGAATTTCTGGAGTTTTGGTGTTGGAATTTGGTCCCATTGCCTAATATAGGTTTCCAGCTACTGAAGAGTTCATGGTCTTCTTTGACATATTTTTCATTTAATGATGCATCAAATGTTCTCTATAGGTGAAAGATCTGGACTGCAAGCAGGCCAATTCAGCACCCGGACTCTTCTACTACGAAGCCATGCTGTTATAATAGCTGCAGTATGTGGTTTTGCACTGTCCTGCTGAAATACACGACGTCTGGAGGGGAGCATATGCCGCTCTAAAAACCTTTATATACCTTTCAGCATAGTACCTTCCAAAACATGCAAGCTGCCCATCCCGTATGCACTTATGCACCCGCATACCATCAGAGATGTTGGCTTTTGAACTGAACACTGATAACATGCTAGAAGGTCTCCCTCCTCTTTAGCCCAGAGGACATGGCGTCTGTGATTTCCAACAAGAATGTCAAATTTGGACTCGTCTGGCCATAGAACACTTTTCCACTTTGAAACAGTCCATTTTAAATGAGCTTTGGCCCACAGGACACAACGGCGCTTCTGGACCATGTTCACATATGGCTTCCTTTTTGCATGATAGAGCTTTAGTTGGCATCTGCAGATGGCATGGTGGATTGTGTTTACCAACAGTGGTTTCTGGAAGTATTCCTGGGCCAATTTAGTAATGTCAATGACAGAATCATGCCGATGAGTGATGCAGTGTCGTCTGAGGGCCCGAAGACCACGGGCATCCAACAAAGGTCTTTGGCCTTGTCTCTTACGCACAGAGATTTCTCCAGTTTCTCTGAATCTTTTGATTATGTTATGCAGTGCAGATGATGAGATTTGCAAAGCCTTTGCAATTTGACGTTGAGGAACGTTGTTTTTAAAGTATTACACAATCTTTTATGCACTCTTTCACAGATTGGAGAGCCTCTGCCCATCTTTACTTCTGAGAGACTCTGCCTCTCTAAGACATCCCTTTTATAGCTAATCATGTTACAGACCTGATGTCAATTATTTAATTAGTGAAAATTAACAATTGCTAGACGTTCTCCCAGCTGAATCTTTTCAAAATTTCTTGCTTTTTCAGCTCTTTGTTGCCCCCATGCCAACTTTTTTGAGACCTGTAGCAGGCATCAAATTTGAAATGAGGTCATTTAGTGGATAAAAAGGTAAAATTTCTCAGTTTAAACATTTGTTATGTTCTCTGTTCTATTGTGAATTAAATATTGGCTCATGTGATCTGAAAATCTTTTAGTTTTCATTTTATTCAAACTTAAAAAACGTCCCAACATTTCCGGAATTCGGGTTGTACATCACTTGAATCTGTAAAGGGTCCACTTTTATTTGTGTGTGCTCAGCATATCAACAAAACTTTGCGCTTTTGTAAAATAAAATAAATAAATAAACAGGGTGTGCTTTCAGTCATCTCAGTCTCTGTGAATATCCGTGAACAGTAGTGTCACTCAGCAATAATTCATGCACAGACATGAGAAATATGTCTATAGAAAGCTTGAAGTGTCTACTTTTAAATGAAGCAAGTCTTATTGAAAACAAATATTCTGTGACAAAGTAATCTGTATGAAACCAACGACAGGTCCAGTTTTTCCCGTCTGAGCTCATTAGCTCTAATTTGATCATGCCCACGCGCTGTTCGCAATATTTATATTACAAATCTCCAAGGTCTTTTGTCTAGTGCCTTTGAAGGTATTATCCACTGCCATGCAAACAGCATAACTCCTGTTTAATCATGTCTTTTGCAATTTTGGAATATCTGAGGACTAAGTCTCTGTTCAGAGGTTCACAACCTGGAGGTCCTTCTCCCTCCTCGGTGTGACCATAAGTCTATCCTCTGGCTATCATCCTGAGATTAATGGAAAACCTGAGCGTAAGATCCAGGAAAAGTATGAGTATTCCCAAACCTCCCTGCATCAACCTTCAGCGGATCTAACTCCATTCCAATGCATACTCTGCTATCAGCCCTTGCTGTTCCCCTCCCAAGACATTAGACTACTGCTGCCTTGCAAAAAGTTAAGCCCCAGACTTATCTGTCCCTTCTTTATAATCCATCAGATCAACCCTGTCACGTATAAATTAAAATTCCCCTCACATTACAGAATTCACCCAGCATTTCATGTTTCCCTCCTCAAACCTTACATTCACCCACATCTGATGTCTCCACAGAACCTGATCCTGCTGACAAACCCCCTCTACGTATGGTAGTGGAGGATAGCATGGTGTATTCAGTAAAGGAGATCCTGGATTTTCTGCATTGTGCTTTCCATCTGGAATACTGGTCAACTGGGAAGGCTATGGTCCAGAGGAGAGATCTATGGAGCCCCAAGATCTTACATCCCAATCTACATGCTGAGTTCCACACATCACACCCTCAATGTCCAGCACAGGGGGTTCTGTCATGGATTCACCAGGCTCCACTTTCACATAACTTTCATAATTCCGGAGTTCCAAACAGCCTCACCTGTTTTCAGTCACCACACTCATCACCAGCTCTATATAAGCACACACTTCACCCTTTTTGTCTGGTCTCCAATGTGGACAATGACTCAATGCTCTTTTCATTGTTCTCCTGTTTCTGATTTACTGCAATCTCGGTCTCCGAATCTGGTATCCCCTTACACTATCTTTTTTTTTTTTCTTTTAGTGTCTACAGTTAGGGTTAGAGTAGTCTCATATAGCCAGATCTTCACACTGAGAGCAGAAGGTCTGGACATGGAAAGCAGCCAATCACAGTTCATTTTGATCTTTTGCAAGGCAGGGAAAATGTAGATGTCAGAAAATGTACAAGTTTACTGCAACAATAGCATCTATGCCATGAACTTCACATACTTCTGATAATCCAGCATTTAGTTGATCCTGATAACTGGTCACAGTTTTAAACATGATGGCCTTTTTCTTCTCTGAGTGGCGTCACTAAACATTCGTTTCCAAGCAGACCGGTAAAAAAATGTGATATACATCACCTGGCAATCCTGTAGAATTCAAATGATCAGGTGACGACTTTGATCCGATTTTGCGCTCCTTATCAATCAGATGTTTAGCCAACAGCCCTTGGGCATGACATCTGAGAGTAGGGTTAGGGAATATGTTGCTTTGTAACTTGTTTAAGGAATGGAAAACACTTCTCTTTCTCTTACATATATAACACCATTGTTACTAATAATATTGTATCTTACTCTACTATAATGGCACAGTCTCATGCATTTCTTCAAGTCATTGTTTGTAATTCTTTTTTTTCTTGTTTGTATTTTCAAATAGCAAATGACTTGTATTTAAATTAAATAAATTTATTACACTAGTATTTTGTGCTTTGATACATTTGATGATCAGATATTTGTAATGTGTAACAAAATACTTTGATATGTTTGTGTCCATATCTGCTTATGCTTTTTTTAATTATATTATTATTATTATTATTATTATTCTTTTCTTTTTTTTAAGGTGGTATTGTGAGATTAGATTACTCTGGTAGGTTGGTGTTTATTTGGTCATGATATGATATATGATATGAATCATGATATGATTTTTCTTTTTGTGGTAAATGCCTTTTTTCATATTGCTAATTTTGAATGATAGTTTTTAAAAGTAAACATCTTTTATCTCTATTTATCGAGTCAACATAAAGAACTATTGTGAACAAAATGTGCTATATATTAATAAGCTTGCCATGCTTTTCCTACCATTATGAAATGTGAAAACATGCAATTTTAAAATCTTGCACAATGCAGAAATTCAGACAAGGGGCAATACTTTCACACTGTATAATTTTTGACTCAAACACATCACACAAACACTTGTCTGAACACAGTATGTTTAAGCCTATTCCATTACAACAGAAAAAAAAATGTTTCTAGTTAGATATGTTCCTCAAATCAGCATATTTTAAACATAATTCTTACAACTGACAGTTTGCAAAATGGTTTGTCATTTGTTCTGTTACAGAAAACTCATAAATATTATCTCATCAGTTCCCACGGCCTGCGCATTTCATGTCATTCAAATGAAAGAGAGCTCCACATAAAAAAAAAAAATAAAAACATTTTTTGTGAATATGGCTCTATTTCATGCTGCTCAGGGTTGTGCCTCTCACTTTTCTCTATATGCTTAAACAGGCACTGCTTGGGAAACAGGAGACATAAATAGCTTGTTAGCAAATAATGATTACATATATCAACTCTTAGTAATCATTTACCAGCTGCTGTTTTACTGTAAATTTTGCATTATCTTGTTTTCCTCTGGAAAAAAAAAAAAAAAATCTTTTAGAGATATTGTTGTAGTTGATTTTAGCCATTTAAGGCCTTCAAGAGAGCAAACGGAGACAGATAGTGTCATTCACACAAATACAGTACATGTTCACAATAAACATACATACATACATACTAAGCAGTACATTTAAACTTTTTACAGACATAATTGTTGCACTGGTGTGAGAGAGTGCTTAAAACAATAACCCTAACTGTTCCAATTGAAGACAGATGATCTTATTTACATTTGTTCTTCATGCTACTCATGCAAGCATTTAAATGGTTATTTCTCTTCTGGGAACAGATTGAAGTACTCTGATGAAGGTTCAAATATTTTCAGTGTCAAAATGTATTTTGCTGACACTCTAAACCATTGATAAAACATTGCATAGATGAGTGGATTCATGCAGGAATTCATGCATAACATCCAATACATTACATTAATTATAAGAGCATCATTTTCATCATGCCCAAAAGAAAGAGTAACTATGTAGTATGGCGTCCAAAAAAGAAGATAAACCATTACTACAATCCCTAAGGTTCTTGCAGCCTTCTTTTCTGATTTGGCTTTTTTTTCTGTGAATGAATTTAAATGCTTGGCTTGTCGTTTTGCTACAAAGCAGATTTTCATATACAAAGGAATAATTATACAGCAAGGTGCCACTAAACAAACTAAAGTATCTATTATTAGATTTTCCAGTGTAACAACAAGTACACATTCTCCAATACATGTGTGGTTTCTCTCTGGATGGAGTAAAAAGTCATACAATAGATAAAATGAATATACGAATGAGAATAACCAGTTTACAACAATAGAAACAACAACTCTGTTAGTACTGACTTTCAGTGGATATCGCAAAGGGTCGTTCACAGCAATGAACCGATCCACAGATATAATAATCATATTACCAAGAGATGCTACGACAACCACATAGAGAATAAGAGGAAATATTGAACACAATATTTCTCCAAAGTACCAGCATGGCTCAATGAGTTTCATTCCCTGCACTGGCATGAGAATCAGTCCTGCGATCAGATCAGCCACGGCCAGAGAGAGGATCAGCACATTGGTCGGAGTGTGGAGCTGCTTGAAGTGTGAGATGGAGACAATCACCAACAAGTTCAGAAACACGGTGAACACTGATGCTACTGAAACGAAAATGTACACAGCAATGTACTCCGCTTCAGGTCTGATACTTTTGGTACAAGACAAATTGTTGTCTGGAAAGCAGTATCGGACTGTTTGATTGTCCACGTTTGTCACTCCCCAATCAGACACTTCCATGATAGATGGATAATAAAGAGCAGACTGTGTGAGGATGCTTGTCAGTTTAGCTCCCTGATCCTTGACACTGACATGACTCAGCTTTATACTTATGAAAAGCACAGCGACCAGCCCATTCAACATGAGGTTTCATTATTCAGCTATCAAACCCACCCACTGGTAAATATTCATAGACCTGCTCAATCTGATCTATACAGTATAGAGCATTAGTGAATCCAATGATGCTTATTTACTCTTATATTTTGCCCATGATTACAGCATATGTCCTAACTCATATTAATTCTATTAGAGCAATTAGTCCAATCCACTACCTTCCATTGCACTCAAAATGATATGCATGTTAACACACAATCAATCAATCAATCAATTAATCAATAATCTGGATATTTTTAAATTATGTATAGAGTCATTTCCAGTACAGGGCTAGCCTTTAAACAGTACATAATTTTGTCAAAACTGAATTGTGGGAGGTGTTAACAGTGAGCCTGGCTGCTTGCAGAAGAAAACATTTCTTGAGTCTGAAGGTTCTAGTCTGAATAATTCTTAGCCTCTTCCTGGATGGGAGGACGGGTGAGAGGGGTCCGTCCTTTCCTCACACAGCTCTCTTTGGCCTCCTCTGTGACTCTTCAGTCTTCATGTAAGGCCAATGAGTGCTTCGAGGTGAACCATGGCCCATCTTTCAAAACACTTCATGTATCATGGTGGTAGTCTTTGAAGCATGACACTGTAGGCTGTTTCTTTGATGCTGTGGGTAAAGGTTGATCCTGGCTGCTCTGAGGGCCACTCTGTCACCTGATCACAAGGCTTCATTATGGGCTTTGGGCAGTTTGAGGATTTTAGCATTTAGCTAGGACCTTTGGTTGGGACATATAGTGACAATCCTAATGAGTACAATATCATGTTAGTGATGAATAATATTCAGTATTATTGAACTGATTGTACAGACACTATTGGATGAGTATATATAACTGAACTGATGATGTATTCCAGAGAGCTACTTTATAGATGAATTGAACTACTTTCATTATTGATTATCTTTACACAGTCATTAAACTGAACTGAATCAACACTTTTTAGAGCTGATTTACAGCAGAATTGATCTCTGTTTGCATCTTTGAATAATTCCTCCCTTGTTTATTGCTGTAAACCTGCTTTGAAACTATTTTTTATAATGTAAATCGCTATAAAAATAAAAGTGACTTCACCTGACAAGTCTTATGGGTACGGAGCCCTTTAAAGGACATTGTGGTGGAAAAAATTCAGGGTGGGAGGAAAAAATAATTTTAAAATGCTTTGCGTTCTCTCGCAAAACTTTTGCGTTCCCTCGAGAAACTTTGTGTTCCCTCGCAAAACTTTTGCGTTCTCTCGCAAAGATATTTGCGTTCCCTCGCAAAACCATTTGAGTTCGGACAAACTCTTCCTGTTTACTTTACAGCTTGCAGTGGTTACAGCTGGTATGTACACAATGAAGCGATTCATAAAGTTTTATTTTGAACTTGGACTCAAATAAATTAATAAGTCAGTGCTTAGTTCAAGGCACGGTTTTGGGACATAATAAAACGCTTAATGTGGCTTAATGTTTTAAAACAGTGACTTGGAGGACCAAATTCGATAATAATAAAAGCTGATAAAATTATTAGGCTAATATTAATAACCTTATTAATAATATTACTAAGCAGAATAGCCCAGAATATGAACGCAACGCCCTGCACGTAGCCTAAGCTTTTTTCCCCCCATAAAACGCTTTAGGTAGGCTATAATGAAAACGGTGATTTAAAAATACCAAATCTGGGAATGCAAAGTTTCTCGAGGGAACGCAAAAGTTTCTCGAGGGAACGCAAAAGTTTTGCGAGAGAACGCAAAACATTTGAAAAAATATTTTTCCTCCCACCCTGAATTTTTTCCATTCACCCCGAATTTTTCCCACCTCTCAAGTGGAGTCAAAAAATATCATAGTTATGAGTTCTTAGCACACAAATGACAGAACAAAGTTATATTTTCCTTCTAGTTCTAAATTTTCAATTCTGTTTAAGATTTGCTGTGTTGCGTGCTGATTTCAGAAACATTGAATGACTCTAAACGCCTCAGTAGTTTCCATGTCTCTCAATGAGTGATTCTGTGAAAAGTGCGGATCTAAGCTGCCTGTCTTTATTTTAGCAGTTATAATAGAGTCCGGTCTCATGAAAATGTGTATAAATAGTACGCCAAGTTAAAAACAAAAACTCGTGGTATTGATACGAAAAAATTGACTTTGGTGTGCATATGATATGCACGTGTTTGGGGTGCATATAAAATGCAGTTTTCACGTACATATGATATAAAATTTGTTGGTAATTTCCACTTTTTGTATTGCATAAAGCAAAAGTATTAATCTAGTGTATGTTTTCTACAAAAGCAGTACAATGGTTTAGGGTAATGATGAGTAACTTGGATGTAATGGGTGTAAGCTGCAATAGCTCTGGTTGCATCATCACAAGTTTATTTCTTATCTGTGCATTTAACACCTTTAATTGCTAGGCTTCAACCATGTTTAATGAGACATCATTATTGATGATAGATTTTTTTTTTTCTTCCAAGTGCTACTAGACTCCATGGAGAGTTTTAACAGCTTGGTCTAGTTAAAGGTGTTAATTGGTCTCAAACGAGTCTAACACAGAATCATTACATCATACTAAAGCAAAGAGGATACAGCAGTTTAGGGGTGATATTTAAAAATATTTTTTTATCATATTACTACAAATTCTTCAAATAGTTTTTAACTAAAAGTTTTTGAATTTTAAACCTATTCACAAAACTCATAAGATTAAGTCTTACTGAGGAATGTGGGAAATGTTGTGTAACAGTGTTTTAACCATGGAAAGATGTTAATGAAAAACAGGTCACATTACATTTACCTTGGGACAGATTTTACATTTACTGTCTGTAGCTTGCTAGCTCAGTGATGCCCAAAACTGATCCTGGAGCCTCTCCAACAGTGCACTATTGTCTCTCTCCCTAATTGAACACACCTTATTTAGGTGACTTGATTCAGGCCATAAGCTCAATAGTAGAGACCATATCACAAAAATGAATGAATGAATTAGTTAGGGTTGCAATGTGTAACGGGTTGTAGTACTTATAATTTAGATCATCACTGTATAGACCAATCAGGAAATCAGAAGCCAAGTATGTTCGACTATGGAGGTAGAGAGTAATTGCTGAAGGATGACAGAAAATCACAATTAAGGTAAGTATATAGAATATTTATGACTTTTTTCCCTTTCCACTGCAGGCCTTCCCCTTCTTAAAAGTAAACACTTACAATAAAATAAATAAAACAAATAATTCAAAGTAAATTACATCATTACAATGAAAAGAAATAAAAGGACAAATCACTTTGATCAGATCACTGTCAGTTTCACTTGTCAGTTGACATTTACCATGTACTCAACAGGAGAATGACAACAGTTTCTTCAGATTCAACAACAATTTTATGATATCACACAATAAGTTCGATTTCCAAATGTTCCGAAACTGATATCAGTTCCTCCTTCTAATTATCTCAGACAGTTCTCACTCCCGTATAGGAAAAACAGTGTCTCTGTGCAGGAATAGTTTTACCTTGAGTAGGAAAAAAAATAATAAAAAAAATGAATCACAATACTCTCTTGGTTCTGTAGGATGAATTCTCTTCTTTCTTTTCCAGTTTTCGAATTGGTTGGCTCGCCATCAAAGAAAATCAGTCTCCACTCAGGAAAAAAAACCTGACCACGTCCAGATATTCACTTTCCAGCAATACAACGATGTAATTAACCTATCGATCCTCACAGGAGTAAAATAACAACTGAATCCATTCAATACCTTCCTCTTTCAACTGATTTGAAGAGTGTTAAACACTATTTTCAAAGTTTCACTGAATTATATCTTCTTTCTTAACCGTTAAATCTAACGAATTTTTCTCCGTCTTCTCCCTTCTCAGGTCTTGCGCAATCTGCTGTGTCAGCAAGTGGGCGGTCCCACCCAACAGAATTCCGATTGGCTAACTGATAACTTGTTTAAATATTACAAATAATTTTTTTGTCAGACAATTTATTTTATGAAAAGTATTTGTTAATACAACCAATTAATTGTATTAACAATCTTCAATTATCTAATTTTATGAACCTCATTAATTTAAATTAATATATATATATATATATATTATAACCTTGTAGTAGTCTGGGTTACACCCTCTCCTCCTAACTGTGCACGGCTCGTGACACAATTTTGAGTGACTCAACATTTTATACGTCATATATGGAGGATATCTCAGGTGAACCATTCAGGCTTTCACTGCCACCCAATGCATTAACGAAAGCAGTGTTCAATCCTTGAAAAAATGACTGCACTACATCTATGAAAGGATTTCCAAGCTGTGGATAGGTAAGTATTTTAGGTTTCTCTCTTTGTCGAGCAGATCGTCTGTCGGAAGTCTGGGTGTGTCCACTACATTCATCTTCGGCATTTTCTTGGTCATTAACTGATGTTGCATCAGGGAGATGACCTGCCTCAACAGTTTCCAGAACCTCAGGCAAGCATTCTGTTGGAACCTCAACAGGTAAGTGTTCTCCTGCAGCTCCGGTAGATAAAGCTTGCTTTGGAACATCTTCAGGTAAGTCACTACTCTGATCCCTCAGAGCTACATCATCCACTGAAGGTGAATGAACAATCTCAAGGTTATGATAGTCTTCCTTTGGATCATTTGGCCTAAGAACTTCGTGAACGGTAGTAAACCTTGTTTCATCGACTGGGTATGCACTACATATTGGATCAGGAATTTCATCATCTGTCTCAAGAACAGAATGCTTCACAACAACATACATTTCAGATTCCCATCTGTCTGCTAACTAATGCTTCCTGCAGATACGGACATTCCTTACTAACACACAATCTCCAACTTCCAGAGAAGAATTGGTCACATGTTTGTCATATTGGATTTTGTTCTTTTCAGCAATTTTCCGTGCATTATGTGAAGCAACCTCATAACACTCCTTTAAGTGAGACTTGAGTACTGTTGAACGTACTGAAAATGAGATGCTGGTGAACTGTCTTTACAGGGTGATCCAAAAGCAAGATCAAGCGGCAGCCGAGGCTGACGGCCAAACATCAGATCATAAGGGGAAATTCATGTTTGGTACAATTATATGCATGGACCAAGGGTTTAACAAAATCCTTCCAATGACTTTTGTCCTTTTCTTCCAATGTTCCAAGCATGTTTAACAAAGTACAGTTAAACCGTTCCACAGGATTTCCTCGAGGGTGGTATGGCGTTGTTCGGATTTTTTGGATCCCAGCAATTGCACAAAGTTCTTTAATGGTATGGGATTCGAAGTCTGGTCCTTGGTCACTATGTAACCGCTCAGGGAAACCATAATGCACAATGAACTGATCCCATAGGCACTTTTGCGACGGTTCTTGCTTTTTGGTTTGGCGTTGGTATGGTCACAGAATACTTTGTAAAGAAATCAGTAATCACCAAGATATCACGAGTGTTGCTCTTCATCTAATGAATGAAGAGGTATCATATCAATCACAAGTGCAGTAAGGAGTACCTCAAGGCTCAGTGCTAGGGCCGTTACTTTTCACGCTTTACATGTTACCCTTGGGAGATATTATCAGAAGACATGGTGTTAGCTTTCACTGTTATGCTGATGATACTTAGCTCTATATTTCTTCGCAGCCCGGTGA
This sequence comes from Onychostoma macrolepis, assembly GCF_012432095.1. Lineage (NCBI taxonomy): Eukaryota > Metazoa > Chordata > Actinopteri > Cypriniformes > Cyprinidae > Onychostoma > Onychostoma macrolepis. The sequence goes on along the minus strand of NC_081167.1, from coordinate 649,886 downwards.
AACACACCAAATTGAGAAACTAACGGAATACATAGTTGATATAAAAAACCGGATGATGAATAATTTCTTACTGCTAAATTCTGAAAAAACAGAGGTGTTAATTATCGGACCTAAAAACCCCACATGTAATAACCTAGAACACTATCTAACACTTGATGGCTGCTCTGTCAATTCTTTTTCATCAGTCAGGAACCTAGTTGTGCTGTTTGATAGCAATCTTTCATTTGAAAGCCATGTTTCTAGCATCTGTAAAACTGCGTTTTTCCATCTCAAAAACATATCTAAATTGTGACCTATGCTCTCAACGTCTAATGCAGAAATACTAATTAATGCGTTTATGACCTCAAGGTTAGACTATTGTAATGCTTTATTGGGTGGTTGTTCTGCACGCTTGGTCAACAAACTACAGTTGGTCCAAAATGCAGCAGCTAAAGTCCTTACTAGAACCAGGAAGTATGACCATATTAGCCTGGTTCTGTCAACACTTCACTCCCTATCAAACATCGGATAGATTTTAAAATCTTGTTAATTACTTATAAAGCCCTGAATGGCTTAGCTCCTCAGTACTTGAGCGAGCTCTTATCACATTATAGTCCTCCACGTCCGCTGCGTTCTCAAAATTCTGGCTGTTTGATAATACCTAGAATATCAAAATCGACTGCGGGCGGCAGATCCTTTTCCTATTTAGCGCCCAAACTCTGGAACAATCTACCTAACACTGTTCGGGAGGCAGACACACTCTGTCAGTTTAAATGTACATGAAAGACACATCTCTTTATCCTGGCGTACACATAACGCACTAATACGCTTCTATTATTCAAATCCGTTAAAGGATTGTTAGGCTGCATTAATTAGATCAACTGGAACCGGGAACACTCCCCATAACACACGATCCACTCAGTACATCGTAAGAAGAATGGCATCTACGCTAATATTTGTCTGTTTCTTTCTTATTCTGTTTCTCAATCCGTATCCGATCAGATGGTGGATCAGCACCAAGAGATGATGTCTGCAGCCCTGATTGTCAGTGGAGAGCCCCTGAGACATAAATTTCAATTATAATAAACAAACAAATATACAGGTGCTGGTCATATAATTAGAATGTCATCAAAAAGTTGATTTATTTCCCTAATTCCATTCAAAAAGTGAAACTTGTATATTATATTCATTCATTACACACAGACTGATATATTTCAAATGTTTATTTCTTATAATTTTGATGATTAGAGCTTACAGCTCATGAAAGTCAAAAATCAGTATCTCAAAATATTAGAATATTTACATTTGAGTTTGAATAAATGACCATCCATACAGTATAAATTCTGGGTATCTCTGGTTCTTTGAAACCACAATAATGGGGAAGACTGCTGACTTGGCAATGATCCAGAAGACGAACATTGACAGCCTCCACAAAGAGGGTAAGTCACAGAAGGTCATTACTGAAAGGTGTGGCTGTTTACAGAGTGCTGTATCAAAGCATATTAAATGCAAAGTTGACTGGAAGGAAGAATTTGGGTAGGCAAAGGTGCACAAGCAACAGGGATGACCGCAAGCTTGAGAATACAGTCAAGCAAAGCCGATTCAAACACTTGTGAGAGCTTCACAAGGAGAGAACTGAAGCTGGAGTCAGTGCATCAAGAGTCACCACGCTCAGACGTCTTCAGGAAAAGGGCTACCAAGCCACTTCTGAACCAGAGACAACGTCAGAAGCATCTTACCTGGGCTGTGGAGAAAAAGAACTGGACTGTTGCTCAGTGGTCCAAAGTCCTCTTTTCAGATGAAAGTAAATTTTACATTTAATTTGGAAATCAAGGTCCCAGAGTCTGAAGGAAGAGTGGAGAGGCACAGAATCCATGTTGCTTGAAGTCCAGTGTGAAGTTTCCACAGTCAGTGATGATTTGGGCTGCCATGTCATCTGCTGGTGTTGGTCCACTGTGTTTTCTGAAGTCCACAGTCAACGCAGCCATCTACCAGGAAATTTTAGAGCACTTCATGCTTCCTTCTGTTGACAAGCTTTATGGAGATGCTGATTTCATTTTCCTGCAGGACTTGGCACCTGCCCACATTGCCAAAGGTACCAAAAGCTGGTTCAATAACCATAGTGTTACTGTGCTTGATTGGCCAGCAAACTCGCCTGACCTATTGTCAAGAGGAAGATGAGAGACACCAGACCCAACAATGCAGATGAGCTGAAGGCCACTATCAGAGCAACCTGGGCTCTCATTACACCTGAGCAGTGCCACAGACTGATCGACTCCATGCCACACCGCATTGCTGCAGTAATTCAGGCAAAAGGAGCCCCAACTAAGTATTGAGTGCTGTACATGCTCATACTTTTCATTTTCATACTTTTCAGTTGGCCAAGATTTCTAAAAATCCTTTCTTTGTATTGGTCTTAAGTAATATTCTAATATTTTGAGATACTGATTTTTGACTTTCATGAGCTGTAAGCTCTAATCATCAAAATTAAAAGAAATAAACATTTGAAATATATCAGTCTGTGTGTAATGAATGAATATAATATACAAGTTTCACTTTTTGAATGGAATTAGTGAAATAAATCAACTTTTTGATGATATTCTAATTATATGACCAGCACCTGTATATTATAAAAATACACCGAGAAACAATAAATGCATTAAACTATACATTACAATTATAGCAAATGAATAAATCATATAAATGAAAAACTTCAAATAATGAATAAAACACAAATATAACAAATACATTAAATTATAAATTAAAATGCTCCATCTGGACAAGACCACGAGAATCAGGTAAGTTCTTTACACAATCTGGCATGGCTGCGATTGGAATTAAACTGCGGGTTTCGTCTGGCCAGAGGAGAACTGGCCCCCCGACTGAGCCTGGTTTCTCTCAAGGTTTTTTTTCTCCATTCTGTCACAGAGGGAGTTTTGGTTCCTTACCGCTGTCGCCTGTGGCTTGCTCAGTTGGGGACACTTAATTTCTAGCAACTATCGTCGATTTGCTTGCACAGATACTATTTAAACTAAACTGAGCTAGACAATGTCATCTCTGAATTCAATAATGAAATGCCTTTAACTGAAAATTGAGAAAATTGAGTGTTTAATCTTATCATTATATATTACTGACACTCTATCCTCCAATTTGATACTGTTAAGTGCTTTGACACAATCTTTATTGTTAAAAGCGCTATATAAATAAAGATGACTTGACATGACTTAACTTATCTGGTTCAAGAGAGAGAAAATCCATACAAACAAGCTGTAAGGGTCTTGTGGCTTGAATGTTTACTAAAGGCGCACTTTTCTGGGGCAACGCTTTCCTGCGGACACAATGACTACAGGTCTTAACTTTTTGCTCTACTTCAGCTCCCATCCTTGGCCAATAGTACCTGGAATGGAGCAGATCCAATGTCCTTTCCATTCCCATATGACCCATTTGATCATGTAGGCTGTTTAGAGCAAAACCTCTAAGACCTTCTGGCAAAACCAATTGGTAATTGACAGAGTCTCCATCTCGTCGTCGCCTGTACAGGACTCCATCAATCAACTCAAGATGGTCCCATTCTCGCAAGTAAAAGGAAAGGTCCGGATATTCTTTTATTAATGCAGTCAGAGGTTTTTCTCCTGATTCCAGGTACATCACTACCTCACGGATGACAGGATCACATCTCTGCTTTTCAACCAAATCTTCCTTCGTCAAGTGAGGTAAAGCAGGTAACCCATTCAAGTTCTTTTCTTGCTCATAATATTCAGGCACAGCATCAGGATGAAGCGCCAAGGACTCAACCAAGGTAACACCAGAATCATTGATCTGTTGGTTAGAATGTTTCTCGCAGATGGCCTTGACTACATCATTATCAGCGCTCTGTGAGTTCTCAGCACCCATTTTATGGTACTGCTCAAACTTCTGGATTCTCTCACTCTCTTTTGATGACAACGGATCCTCTGGTAAGTCTTTGTGTGGTTGCCTTGACAAGCTGTCTGCATCATTTTGCTTACCAGCCCGGTACTGCAACTTAAATGAGAATGTTGAAAGAGCAGCGAGCCACCGGTAGCTAGTAGCATCCAGCTTAGCTGTCGTCAAGAGGTAAGTCAATGGATTACTATCTGTTTTTCTGTCAATATGGGGTGCTGTGTGTACATTAATGAGGAAAAAAAATGAACTTATATGATTTTAGCAAATGGCTGCAATATAACAAAGAGTGAAAAAATTAAGGGGGTCTAAATACTTTCCGTACCCACTGTATCTGACAGAGGTCTGGAAAAAACGGCACTTCTCCGGCCAAAGTTTTAGCCCATATTCCTTCAGGCGAGTAAGGACTTGTAGCAACCGCCTCTCGTATTCTTCTAGGGTTCTGGAGAACAAAATCAAGTCATCCAAAAACACAAGCACTTCTTTCAGGTTGATGTCGCCCATACACCTTTCCATCAGCCTTTGGAAAGTGCTTGGTGCATTGGTTACCTCCTGGGGCACACAAAGGCTGTTTTGGGCTTGTCTTCTTCTGCAACTTCAATCTGGTAGTACTCAGATTTTAAGTCTAGAACGGTGAACCGGGGACACTTAATTTCTAGCGATTATCGCCGATTTGATTGCACAGATACTATTTAAACTAAACTGAGCTAGACAATGACATCTCTGAATTCAATAATGAAATGCCTTTAACTGAAAATTGAGTGTTTAATCTTATCATTATACATTACTGACACTCTATCCTCCAATTTGATACTGTTAAGTGCTTTGACACAATCTGTATTGTAAAAGCGCTATATAAATAAAGGTGACTTGACTTGACTTGACTTGAACCACTTCGAACCATTTAATGCTGAAAAAATTTCCTCAAGGTTCGGCAAGGCATATGCGTCCTTGACTGTTTGAAGATTTAGCTTCCGATAATCTATACAGAGTTGTTCATCACCATTTTTCTTTCTGACTACCACTATTGGTGACGAGAAAGGGGATTCTGACTCACGTATGACTCCGCTTGAAAGAAACTCCTGAAGATGTTTTCTCCAATGTCACGTGGATGGATTGGTCTAGCACGATGCTTGAACGGGGTCTCATCATGTAATTTGATGCAATGTTTCATTTTCTGTGTATGGCCAAAATCCAGATCATGTTAAGCAAAGACTTCTGGCATCTCATGAAGTTTCTTAGTGATTCGATCCTTCCATTCCTGTGACAGCGGAGAATCACCGAAATTCAAGATTAACTTTTCCTCTTTGATCACTGTGGGCGCACAATCTTGGGAAGCTGATTTAGACACAGCATTATCAGAAGAAAGCACTGATTCCAAGGCATGGATTTATGCAATGACACACCTCTGTGGAATAGTGATGTCATGATCAGTCTCATTTGTGAGAACCACAGGAAGATGACTAGATTGCCTAGAAGGAAGGGTAAGTAAACAATTCTTTACTACAATTCCTCCAGGTAAAGAAGATATGGAGGGGTGTTCCACTACAATCCACTTATCAGTTGGAAACCCAAGCACATAGACAATGCCCTGTAAAACGACGGTTTGGCCAGCAGCCATGACTTCAGGCACCTTGTCCCTCAACCTTACATGACCGAGGACACCGGTTGTGCCATATTTGTACCGCAATCTGAGGGTATTCAAGACAGCTCTGTAGCGTAGCCAAACAAAGAAGGCTGGAAAGTTACAGAACTCACTTTCAAGTGTTCCTCATAAAGGGTGTCCAATGTATTTGTCCCTATCAGGACTAAAGGCATGGTGTGAGACTTTGGATCTGGAACCACCAAAGCAAGGGTGGATACTTCAACACTTGTACCAATGAACTCTGCAGGAAAGATTACATTCAGTTCTATGTACCCAAGATAGGGCACAGAAAGACCGTTCGCACCTTCAACCTCCATCAAGTAAGAAAGGGAATTGATAGGGTATTCTGAAAGGCATTGCTCAAGAAAAGACAAAGGAGTAATGGTAACTTGTGAACCAGTGTCGATTAAACAGTTACATTCCTGCGCTGTAATAGTAACTTGCGCAATACATTTTTCACCAATCAAAACTTTGGGCAACTTGGCAATTTCCATCGTGGAATAGTGGCTTTGTATGGAGACTTTGGTTTTAGGGGGATACTTCGATATTTCAGTCCCTGATAGTCCCGCAACAGGAACTGACTCTAGTTTAAAGGACCCTTTTTCACGTTTTGAGACTCCCACTGGGACCGTTTCTCTCTCAGAAATGTATGCTTTTCAGCCACAAGTGCTGGGTTGGGCTCTGACTCACAAGAGGCGGCAATATGGTCATCCTCCCCACATTTAAAGCAATACCATGGCCTGGGTTTGTCAGTTTGCTTACGATTCACAGGTGTTGTGGATACAGCACTCTGCTCACTTGATCGTTTCTCTGTGACAGAAGCTTCCCGATCTACTGCTTGCAATGTAGATTTCTTTGAGGCCTCAGATTTAGAGGTAAGTTTTGTCATCTTACTCTGTAAAGTGGCTATCTGTTTTTTCAGCTCTTTAGCTTCTGTTGCCAATGACAGCACGCTGGAAGCTGTAGTTTGCTCAGGTTCATCAGATACCCAGGTCCTCTGAGTATGCACCAGCGCACGCTCCTTGGTACTACTTAGATGTTGCTTCATGCGCATGGTTTTTGCAGCATGTTTATCTTCCTCTGTATGTAAGTAACAACAATAACAGCTGTGCAAAAGAAGGAGGGTCATCTCGTTTTTGTGCCAAACGCAGGTCAGCGATTAAACCATCGTCCCAGCAGCCCCGACAGAATTGCTTCAAGAGATGCCGGTCTGCTTCACTGGCCGAAACACCACATCGCTTGATGGCTACACTCAAAGCTGCCTGAAGCTTATACAGGTAAGCTGAAGGTCTTTCTCCTGCATCCTGGAAGGTGCAAGTTCGTCACCATCTTCTACTGTGCCAAAGGAGAATCAAGCAACTGCAGGTAAGCTGATGTGGCAGCATCAGGACTCAAATGTTTAATAACATCAGCAGCCAGGGGCAAAAGACTGTCTAGGATCTTTGCCTTCAAACAGCTCTTGAAGAGATGACCTAATAGGGTTTCATCAGCAACTTCAGAGGTAGAGCTTGCAGGAAGAACTGCAACACTCATTTCTGTCAGCATTTCATTCAACATTGCTTCAAAATTTGCCCCACTGAGTTTTGCAATTTCTTTTAATCCCTTTAGGTACGATCTGGTAGCACTGCCCCCCAACTGTCATGTGTAAACACTGGATAAAGATCTCACTATGTAAGTGACATTCAGATCACAGGTCAGCTGGTAAGTGTATGGCAACAGGGGCTCTAAAGACTGTAAAGCACAGCCACTGTCAAACTCAATAATCAAGTCACGATGAAACTCAGATTCAGGATCTTGAATTTTGACTGACCTAACAATAGTACCATGTTCTTGCAGGTTCTTCATCATCTGCTGTTCCAGTTGTCCCATTAACTATCACAGCAATTGGGATTTTGATTCCTTCCTGAACAAATTAATTGGTTAGTCTGAACACCAAACTGGATTTTAATCAACTGCCTGTCCTCAGAAATACAGCACCACCTCCTGGCTGGCTCGCCAATGTTATGTAACGGGTTGTAGTACTTATAATTTAGATTATCACTGTATAGACCAATCAGGAAATCAGCGGCCCTCTTGAATTTCATAATATTCAGGAAATGGTAGATATTGAATTGATATTTGAACTTATTTGCATGTTTGTTTGTTTTTTGTCTTTTTATTCTCATTCCAAATGATCAGAAAAGAGGAAACCAACAATAAAACAGGAGAAAGTACTAAATTATTACTATATTACTATACTATATAGTAGTAAAACACATATGAACAGTAGCCTACTTTTTGATCAGTTCATCAGTAATATTCAGGAAATAATAGATATTGAATGGATGTTTGAACTTGCATGTTTTTTTATCCTATAAGTCTTTTTATCCTCATTCCAAATGATCAGGAAAAGAGGAAATCAACAGTAAAACAGGAGAAAGTAGTAAATTATTACTATATTACTGTGTCATAGTAAAATACATGTGCCTATTTTTTGATCAGTTGATCAGCTATATTCCCAATCAGGTATCTAGGTGACAGTTTATAGTTCTTGAGAGTATGGTACCTCTCATTGCATGGCACATTGCACAGACCTACTCCACACTGACTGCACCTGTACGGTCTGCCTGCGGCCCTTTGAGCACGTGCGATAAGAAAAAAAGGACGCAATCTGGCTGATCATCAGCAACAAGATGCCTCTCCTATGGACACTAAGACCACGTCCACCCCTGCCAGCCCCATCCCCGTTGGGCAAAGGCTCGAAATTATCACTTGTTTGTGCTTCGTGAACACTCTCGCCTTGCGCGGCGGCACCATTGCGCTGCAAAGATGTACCGGGAGATGCGCGATCATTAGACGGCCGATCGTCATTTCCAAAAGGCAAATATTCCCCTTCAGAGTCAGAATAGGTGAATAACATTTTATTTTTTATTTATGACTTTTTTCCCCTTTTCACCGCAGGCCTTCCCCTTCTTAAAAGTAAACACTTACAATAAAATAAATAAAACAAATAATTCTAAGTAAATTACATCATTACAATGAAAATAAATAAAAGGACAAATCACTTTGATCGGATCACTGTCAGTTTCACTTGTCAGTTGACATTTACCATGTACTCAACAGGAGAATGACAACAGTTTCTTCAGATTCAACAACAATTTTGTGATATCACACAATAAGTTCGATTTCCAAATGTTCCCAAACTGATATCAGTTCCTCCTTCTAATTATCTCAGACAGTTCTCAGTCCCGTATAGGAAAAACAGTGACTCTGTGCAGGAATAGTTTTACCTTGAGCAGGAAAAAAAAATATTTAGAAAATGAATCACGATACTCTCCTGGTCCTGTAGGATGAATTCTCTTCTTTCTTTTCCAGTGTTCGAATCGGTTGGCTCGCCATCAAAGAAAATCAGTCTCCACTCAGGAAAAAAAAACCTGACCACATCCAGATATTCACTTTCCAGCAATACAACAATGTAATTAACCTATCGATCCTCACAGGAGTAAAATAACAACTGAATCCACTCAATACCTTCCTCTTTCAACTGATTTGAAGAGTGTTAAACACTATTTTCAAAGTTTCACTCAATTATATCTGCTTTCTTAAGCGTTAAATCTAGCGAATTTGTCTCCGTCTTCTCCCTTCTCAGGTCTCGCGCAATCTGCTGTGTCAGCAAGTGGGCGGTCCCACCCAACAGAATTCTGATTGGCTAACTGATAACTTGTTTAAATATTACAAATAATTTTTTTGTCAAACAATTTATTTTATGAAAAGTATTTGTTAATACAACCAATCTTCAATTATCTACTTTTGTGAACCTCATTAATTTAATATATATAGTATAACCCTTAAGTAGGCTGGGTTACAAATGCTTTTATTTAAGCATTGCAACTCCTCCCGGTCACCTTTAAAGAGGATGTCCTGACAACTCAAATGGGCTCAGAGTGAAGTTCAGGGTGAACTGATTTTTCACACTAGACAGTATCTGAATGGGAAATCAAAAAGTATCCAAAACAATTGTGATTAGGCATGAGTTACTATGCAGGGAATACAAGAGGAATACTTAGACTGTTTATCAGCTTTAGCTTCATGCACCACAACCAGACAATGAAGTACTATAAAGCTAAATTAGTGCTAAAAGAACTGACAGGGTTGTTTAATACGTTTGATTACCTAATGACCAAATATACATCCAATGTGTTTGGGCAAATGTTGAAAGAGTTATGTGTACCCCTCAAGCTCTCTACCACTTATCACATCTACAATCTCAGGATAATAGATGACTAGAGGATGAGAGAGGACCAGGCCTGGGACATTTTAGTTGTACTTTTGTTTATGTTTTTACCTTAGTCTTAGTAGTCATGTCAAAGCAGTAACTAAATCAGCATACTATCATCTCAAAAACATTGCAAGAATTAGATGTTTTGTTTCAAGTCAAGACTTGGAGAAACTTGTTCATGCCTTTATCACCAGCAGGGTGGATTGTTGTAATGGTCTCCTCACCGGCCTTCCAAAGAAGACCATTAGACAGCTGCAGCTCATCCAGAACGCTGCTGCCAGGATTCTGACTAGAACCAGAAAATCTGAGCATATCACACCAGTCCTCAGGTCCTTACACTGGCTTCCAGTTACATTTAGGATTGATTTTAAAGTACTTTTACTCATTTATAAATCTCTCAATGGCCTAGGACCTAAATACATTGGAGATATGCTCACTGAATATAAACCTAACAGACCACTCAGATCATTAGGATCGAGTCAGTTAGAAATACCAATGTTTCACACAAGACAAGGGGAGTCCGCTTTTAGCTATTATGCCGTCCGCAGTTGGAACCAGCTTTCAGAAGAGATCAGATGTGCTAAAACATTAGCCACTTTTAAATCCAGACTCAAAACTCATCTGTTTAGCTGTGCATTTGTTGAATGAGTACTGTGCTATGTCCGAACTGATTGCACTGTATTTTATGTAAAATCATTTTCTATTCTTAACTGTTTTAAATTCATTTTAAATCATCAATTTTTATATCATTTTAAAAGTTTAAACAGAATGCTAAAGTAAGTACTTTGATGGTAAAGAGAATGTGGGCAAAGAAAGACAAGTGTGTTGGTTAATCAGTTGAAAGTAGGACCTCTGAGTTCTATTTGTTTGGTTTACGATGGTCAAAGTAAGTAGGGGGTGAAGTAGTGGAATAGTTAGGTGTTTTGGAAGGTTTTTTTTACTTAGTACAGAAGAGTTTGAACAAAGATTGAGGGAATGTTCGTTTTTAAATTCCTTGTTTTTATTGTTATGATTTTTATTATTATTTTTTTAATTCCTTGTTTTTATTGTTTTTATTTATTTTATTATTTTTTTTAATGACTATTTTACTTCCTTTTATATAAAGCACTTTGAATTACTACTGTGTATGAAATGTGCTATATAAATAAACTTGCCTTGCCTTACGGCAGTCGTTAGTGAGGGGTTGCCACTTACTTTTGTTTTGTTGTTTGTTTTGTAATTAAAGTTTTGTTAAATGTCTGCCAGTTCCCATCTCCTTCTTCCCTGAACTATGAACTACATTACAGCAAATAACAAGGGTTACCATAACAACAACAAGGCACGCAGGGATAAAGCACAGGAAGTGAACATAGAATAAAAGGAACATGGAAACTATAAAATAAAAGTCCAGAACAAAACAGAGTAACAAGCCCAGGAACGAACTCCGTGGCCAAATCAGGAAGAGCGGGTGCCGTAGCCATTCCAGGGGAAGCTGCTCAGACCACCTGGCAGTGGGGTGCCTCTGACGTTGCCTGACTGGGCAGTGCTGAGGCCACCGAGCTAGAGAGTGCTAGAGAGCACAGAGGCCACACTGAATGCCAGTTTCTTCCCCCTGAGATGGCTCCAGTGGCTGAGATGGTGCAGGCTGATAGTGTAAGCGGGGACCCAAGCTCCGCAGCCACCGGAGCCCCCACCCACCCACAAGGATCTAATTGCAGGGATGTTTTAATGAAAAGACAACGTAAACTAACAACAAGGAACACTGACAACAAGAAACAAAAACACTGGCAGAACAGCAACATGACATTCAACAACTGACAAAGTGAGTGATTGTGATGGAAACCTCTATGGATCAGCAATCTGGTTATCATTCCAAAGAAGAATGGGATGGGTCTACATAGATTTCTGTAAGCAAAGTGTGAGAGGGTGCAACAGGAGACCAGTTATTTGTGGTACTATCTGGAAAATGGTAAACTACAATAGCAGGTGGACAAAGTGGAAGTTATCTGGTGAAATCTTCAACCTAGGACAAAGAAAGAAGTACAATCTTTTCTGGTTTAGAGGGCTAATACTGCCAATTCATCCAGACTTTTAAAACAATAGCAACATCATTGATGAATTTGCTATACAGGACAGAGAAGAACCCTGTCAGGTGGACAGAGGACTGTAAGATTACATTTAAGATGATATAGGAAAAGATGTGCTCCAGCTCAATGCAAATTAACGCCTCTGACAAGAGAACAGGAGTGGTACTTGGAAGGTAAAGGAGCCTAAAACCAGTGCCCTACCTTAGTCAAGTCAAGTCAAGTCACCTTTATTTATATAGCGCTTTTACAATACAGATTGTGTCAAAGCACTTAACAGTATCAAATTGGAGGATAGAGTGTCAGTAATGTATAATGATAAGATTAAACACTCAATTTTCAGTTAAAGGCATTTCATTATTGAATTCAGAGATGTCATTGTCTAGCTCAGTTTAGTTTAAATAGTATCTGTGCAATCAAATCGGCGATAATCGCTAGAAATTAAGTGTCCCCAACTGAGCAAGCCAGAGGCGACAGCGGCAAGGAACCAAAACTCCCTCTGTGACAGAATGAAGAAAAAACCTTGGGAGAAACCAGGCTCAGTCGGGGCCAGTTCTCCTCTGACCAGACGAAACCCGCAGTTCAAAAGTTTATATTTCTATTTTAATTTTGTTGCAATTTCTAACAATAGTAGTATTATGTAGTTAGGTATTTTATTATATTTTAGTTATTTTGTTAACAATAGCATATTCCTTAGTAGGAAGCTGTTTTGCAGGGAGACATGGTATGTATTGATTAAGAAGGAATGTCTTGTCATGGGGTGCATGGAAGCCCTTCTGAAGCCCTTTGTGTCATGTATATCAAAATAAAAGACATACAAATACAAACAGACCACACTTTATTAGTATTTCAATATTATAGGCTTATGTTGAGCTCTATTATTTTACATACAAGTGCTGCATTAAGCAGTGAATAACATATTTGACAAATACTGCATCTACTCTACTCAATCTGTGATAAATCACTGCAGGAAGCAGAAAGTGTCTGACTTCATGTTTCCTTTCTCAACTCCTCCCTCAACTGCAAGTGACAAAACATAAAGCAAGTTGCAGCTGAAGTCAAACACACCTATTGTCACCTCTGGGAACTGCAGCCTTGGTACTTTGTAATTGTACATTTGATTCAAGGCTGTAACCATGTCTTGATCATTGGGTAAGATCAAGCCAATTTTGGGATTTAAAGAGATTTATTCCCTTAGTTAAAAGGAATAAATCAAGAAGAACAGTAAAATAACTACAATTTGTTGTCAATTTGTTACCTCACCTTGCTGACAATTTATTACCTCTCTTGTCACATTCAATTATGAATTAGCCTACTGGAATCACACCTTTATGATTGATTCAAAACTGCAAAATTAGACTAAATAGTAGAGTCACTTGCATCAATAGATATTACTGCTAGCCATTTAATATTAGTTGTAAGTAATTTTAAATGCTTAGCTACCTAAATCTTACCTCACCTTTAAACTGAATCGTTGCACTTTAACTCTTCTTTTTGAGAGGACCTGGCACATCACTGAGAGCTGTTAGTCTAAACACTGTCTGACACTCTAAATGAATCATAACATCTTTTTCTTCACAAATTTTTCAAATGAAACTAAACTGCTGAAACACTGTTAATACAAATGTTATACTTTTTCTTTTAACATATATCTTCCAAAACTGCATCAATTTTGCTTTCATGTACAAACAGAGCATGGAGGCAGAGTCATTCACAAATAAAAATGTTCACAATATATGAGACACCATATTTAAACATTAAAAACATAGCTGTTACATGACTTGATGTCATCTAATGTTCTATAAGAATTTGCTCAACAAGAATGCTACTGCATTTGGAGATAGATGATCTTATTTACATGTGCAGAGTTTGAGTTATCATTTTTCTTCTGGGAAAAGATTGAAGAACTCTGATGAAGGTTCAAATATTTTCAGTGTCAAAATGTATTTTGCTGACAGTCTAAACCATCGATAAAACATTGCATAGATGAGTGGATTCATGCAGGAATTCAAGCATAAAATCCAATACATTATGTTAATTATAAGTGAATCATTTTCGTCATGCCCAAACGAAAGAGTAGCTAAATAGTATGGCATCCAGCAAAGAAGATAAACCAGTACTACAATCCCTAAGGTTCTCGCAGCCTTCTTTTCTGATCTAGCCTTTTTGTCTGTGACTGAATTTAAATGCTTAGCTTGATAATTTGCAACAAAACAGATTTTCACATATAAAGAAACAATTACTGAACAAGGTGCCACTAAACAAACAAAGGAATCTAATATTAGATATTCCAACTTAACAGAAAGTACACATTCTCCAATACATGAGTGGGTTCTTTCTGGATTGATTAAAAACTCATACAAAAGATAAAATGAATATACAAATGAGAATAACCAGTTTACTACAATAGAAACAACAACTCTGTTGGTATTGACCTTCAGTGGATATCGCAAAGGGTCATTCACAGCAATGTACCGATCCACGGATATAATAACCAAATTACCAAGAGATGCTGTGACAACCACATACAGAATAAGAGGAAATATTGAACAAAATATTTCTCCAAAGTACCAGCATGGCTCAATGAGTTTCATTCCCTGCACTGGCATGAGAATCAGTCCTGCGATCAGATCAGCCACGGCCAGAGAGAGGATCAGCACATTGGTCGGAGTGTGGAGCTGCTTGAAGTGTGAGATGGAGACAATCACCAACAAGTTCAGAAACACGGTGAACACTGATGTTACTGAAACAAAAACGTACACAACTATGTACTCCGCTTCTGGTCTGATACTTTTGGTACAGGACAAATTGTTGTCTGGAAAGCAGTATCGGACTGTTTGATTGTCCACGTTTGTCACTCCCCAATCAGACACTTCCATGATGGATGGATATATAAGAGCAGACTCTGTGTGAGGATGCTTGTCAGTTTAGCTCCCTGATCCTTGACACTGACATGACTCAGCTTTATACTTACGGAAAGCAAAGCGACCAGCCCATTCAACATGAGGTTTCATTATTCAGCTCTCAAACCCACCCACTAGTTAAATATTCATAGACCTGATCAGTCTGATCTATACAGTTTAGAGAATTAGTGTATCCAATGATGCTTATTTACACTTATATTTTGCCCATGATTACAGCATCTGTCCTAACACGTACTAATGCTATTAGGACAATTAGTCCAATCCACTGCCTTGCACATTAAAGGGGTGGTTGATTGTGATTTCACTTTTTTAACGTTAGTTAGTGTGTAATGTTGCTGTTTGAGCATAAACAATATCTGCAAAGTTGCAGTGCTGAACGTTCAATGCAAATGGAGATACCGTCTTTTAAAATTTTGTCAGTTTAATGCCTACAAAAATGGCTTGTAGGGACTACAACGATAAACCCCACCCCCAAGAACAACGAAGAGCAACGAAGGGGGCGAGGCCATGCTGTGCTGCTTTAGACAAGAGGAAGAGAAAACTAGGGGTGCATGTAAAAATCTATTCATATATGAATGTCGATTCTGTCTTCTTTTTTTTTGTTATCAACTTTTTATTTATTTTCAAACACAACATCATAACACCCATTCAAAACAAATAAAACAAAACAACAGACATATAATCAATACTTTAAAAGTCCAGTCAAAAAGGAGAGAGAGAGGAAAAAAAAAAAAGTCATTCCTTTTTATAATCGAGTATGTCAAAGCAAAAAACCCTGCCAAGCATCAATAGTAGAAGACTTGGCCTCATTAATTTGCACTGGAGCTCTTGTCGAAGAACATCTCCAAGGCACTATGAACCATCTGACTAGTAAGCAAAACTTCAAACATTAAATTTGATCAGATATTAAAAAAATATATATATCAAATAAATATCAAATATTTTTTGAGTCCTGTATGTCTTACAAGGCCATCCTGTATAACACTGCATTGAGGACACTGCAACCTACAGAGGGGTACAACATAATTCAAAACGAGACACAGATGATAATAAAAAAGTGCTTTGAAGTGAAAATTAATAATGGTAAGACAGAACCGTGTACCGTGACCATGCCTCACTTCAAAGTGAAACAGTCTGTAATGGTTTATCTGCCATACCAGATGGACGGTGAAGGTGGGAATTAGAAGTAAGATTTTCTAAACTTTAAATGTAGTAAAGTGTTTGTTCAAGTAGACTTTGTTGCTTGTGGAAACCTCACACAAGCCTGAAAGGTGCTTAAAACTTAAAATCTTAATTGCACTCTTGAAACTGTTCACCAAAGACTAAATTTCAGTTCAGCAGAATTTTCTGCATACTTCACCACCAAGATCAAAATGAGCATTGTGAATGTAAAAGCTTCACATTACATTTATAACAATCATAGTTAATATCTGAATTGTATTTCAGGGCTGTTCGTGAAGACAGACAATCAAGAGATGTTGTGATATCCTGGACAGAATTCAGCTCCAGATCCACCCTCCACACCAGACTTCTCACTCACAAGGATTGCTTTCTAATAGCATATTATTTGTTCTCTTCAGAGTTAGGCACTTGCAGATATTACTTGATTTTAGAAATAATGAAAACTATATATATACAGTCATGGCCAAAAATATCAGCACCTTGAGTAAATATGATCAAAGAAGGCTGTGAAAATTAATCTGCATTATTAATCCTTTTGATCTTTTATTAAAAAAATTCTAACCTTTCATTGGATAATAAGAATTTAAAATGGGGGGAAATATCATTATGAAATAAATGTTTTTTTCTAATACACATTGGCCAAAATTTTGCTGCACATCAGAAATATATTCTTTGTTTTTTCTCATTGTGGTGGATGATTAAGGGAATTTGGGCTTTGTTTTCTCCCCTATTTATATTTCTGTGAATCAGGAAGACATGGCTGTATAATTTAATGTTCATAATCACCCTGGAGTGCTCAAAATTGTGAATCTGAATGGGAATATACTTCAGAGATATTTTACTCAAGAATTTCTAGGGGTGCCAATAATTGTGTCCAACATGCATTTGAGAAAAAAACATTTATTTCATAATGATATTTCCCCCCCATTTTAAATTCTTATTATCCAATGAAAGGTTAGATTTTGTTTACCAAATGAAAGATTATTTGTTTTTAATTAAATTTATTCAAATGTATTTGCAATCAACTGTACCCAGCTGTACTTATGTTTACAAAAGTGTGAACCAAATGGCCCATATAATTAGCCTCTTAGGTCGCCATTGTACTCTAAACATGGCGGCGCGACCGATGCTTGCGGCGGCCTCTGCGGACATCGGCTTTTCAGTGCAACAGTTATTACCCTGTATATTAAATGGGCGAAAGTTTGTTTACAGTCGTGACTTAATGATGGATATTAGAGAGCGGGGTGGTCGGCCGGTAGATCGGCATTTAACAGATCGGCTGGGGAAACTTGGACTGCTACGCCGAGGTTACATAGAGGATTCATCTGTATCACCTGGAGCTCTCGCGGGGAAGAAGCATCGTCGGCGACGATGTGACAGGACACGTAAGCGGGGAAAGAGAGCGGGTGTAAGAGCGAGGTTGAGAGCGAATCCAAACAATCCGGCCATCCCGTCAGTCCTGTTAGCGAACGTTCGGTCCCTTGATAATAAGATGGACAATTTAAGACTTTGGAGATCGCTGCAGCGTGATGTAAGAGATTGTTCTGTTTATATTTTTTCTGAGACATGGTTGACAGATAAAATACTGGACTCTGGAGTTGAGCTAGTGGGGCTAACACTTCACAGAGCAGACAGAGTGACGTCATCAACTGGGAAACTCCGCGGAGGAGGTGTGGCTGTTTATACAAACAACTCATGGTGCTCAGACGCGAGAGTTATTCTGAAATCTTGTTCTCCAGATGCAGAGCAAATGGTCGTTAAGTGCAGACCCTTTTATTTACCACGCGAACTGACAGCTATTATCATCATAGCAGTGTATGTCCCTCCAAGTGCTGAGGTTAAACAGGCAATGGGAGAACTTTATAGTACAGTCAGTCAATTACAGACTTCTTATCCAGATGCAATTTTTATCATTGCGGGGGATTTTAATAAGGCTAATCTTAAGTCTGTTCTACCTAATTTCCATCAACATGTTACATGTGCAACAAGGGGGAAAAAATACACTGGACCATTTTTATACTAACATCACAAAAGCATACACTGCAGCCCCCTTACCTCACATTGGCAGTTCGGATCACTTAACTGTACTACTTAGGCCTGCGTACAGGCCGCGGGTGAGAAAAGAGCCACCCACAGTGAAGGAAATTAGAGTGTGGCCACAGGAGGCCATTTTATCCTTACAAGGTTGCTTTGAATGCACACAGTGGAGCATCTTTAGGGATGCTGCAACATCTGGTGACGGTATAAACCTGGAGGAATATACAGAAGCTGTGTTGGGTTTTATAAACAAGTGCACTGATGATGTGACTGTTAAAAAATGTATCAAGGTGTACTCTACTAATAAGCCGTGGCTGACAGGTGAAGTTTGCTCCTTACTGAGGCTCCGCGACGCTGCATTCAGATGCGGAGACACAGTGGGGTATGCAAGAGCAAGGAGCAACCTGAAAAAAGGTATTTGCCAGGCAAAAAAGGCCTTTGGGATAAAGCTGTCTACTCAGTTTACCAACAGCAAGGA
The DNA here is from genome assembly GCF_012432095.1 of Onychostoma macrolepis. Lineage (NCBI taxonomy): Eukaryota > Metazoa > Chordata > Actinopteri > Cypriniformes > Cyprinidae > Onychostoma > Onychostoma macrolepis. The sequence goes on along the minus strand of NC_081167.1, from coordinate 631,399 downwards.
TACGAGATGCTTATGGCAGGGATTTCAAATGGCCACTGGCCATAAACCTATAGAAAAGGTAATGGGCAATGATCCTTCTCTTCCTGATGACCTCAATGAATTTTTTTCTCGGTTTGAGGTTAAGAACACCGGAGTTGCATATATGCAGGAAGAGCCTTCCGTTCACCAGGCACTGCAGCTGACAGTAGACAGCGTGAAGAGGGTCTTCACTAAGATCAACCCACGGAAAGCTGCTGGGCCTGACCATATCCCAGGTTGCGTGCTAAAAGGTTGTGCTGAGCAATTAAAGGATGTCTTTTGTGATATATTCAACATCTCTCTCAGCCAGGCCAGTATACCCACTTGTCTAAAAAGCTCTACTATTATTCCACTTCCAAAAAAGTCCAATCCATCCTCAATGAACGATTATCGTCCAGTAGCCTTGACCTCTATTGCTATGAAGTGTTTGAGCGTCTAGTGATGAGTTACATCAGGTCTTGTCTTCCAACAAATCTGGACCCACTTCAGTTTGCGTATAGAGCGAATCGCTCTACTGAGGACGCCATCTCCACCCTGCTCCACCTCACACTGACACACCTGGAGAATAAGAACACCTATACCAGGATTTTACTTATGGACTTCAGCTCAGCATTTAATTCAATCTTGCCTCAACAACTGGTGGAAAAGTTGTTGCTGCTGGGTCTGGACTCTGGAGTGTGCAGGTGGATTATGAACTTTCTGACAGAGAGACGACAAACAGTCAGAGTTGGCAGTTTAACATCTAAAACAATAATTTTGAACACAGGTAGGCCACAAGGGTGCGTTCTGAGTCCTTTATTGTTCACGCTGCTGACATATGACTGTACTGCCAGTTTTAATAGCAATCATGTTATCAAGTTCGCAGACGATACCACTGTTGTCGGCCTTATTACTGATAATGATGAATTGGCATATAGGAAAGAGGTGGAGAAACTCACAGCTTGGTGCACAACGCACAATCTGGCCCTCAACACCAATAAGACAAAAGAGATGGTCATAGATTTCAGGAGAGCTGGGCAACATCACCATCTCCCTTTGACTATAAACAGCTCCGAGGTGGAGAGGGTTCAAAGCACCAAGTTCTTGGGGATCCATCTGACGGACAAGCTGATTACCAAAGATAACACCTCAGCTGTGATCAAGAAGGCACAACAACGCCTTCATTTTCTTCGCAGGCTGAAGAAGGTGGAACTTCCCATCACAGCCATGACGTTGTTTTATAGAGGGACAGTAGAGAGTCTGCTGACTTATTGTATCTCGTCCTGGTTTGGAAGCTGTACAGCAGAGGAGAGACACAATCTCAGCCGGATTGTGAGAACAGCGGAGAAAATTATTGGTGTCTCACTACCACAGCTACAAGACATTTACACAGAGCGCTGTGTACGGAGAGCTGGTAGTATCCTGAAGGACTGCATACATCCACTTAATGGATTGTTCTCATTGATGCAGTCAGGAAAAAGATACCGTAGCATAAAAACCAGAACTTCTCAGCTGTTGAATAGCTTTCTTCCCACAGCAATTAGGCTGCTAAATCAGAGTTTGTGACTCTTTTGTGATTTATTCTTTTAACATTTTAGAGCATTTGAAATAATTTTATTAGAATATTTATGCTTTATTATTTTAAATAATTTTATTGAACTGATTTATATGTATTATATAATGCACTGAATTGTAAGATGTGGACGTGTGAAACACAATTTCGTTTCTATGTGACATAGAAATGACAAATAAAGTATCATCATCATCAACATCAGGTCAATGAATCATGGGCTCTCCATGGGAGAGGTCCTATCAGGTCATCATAAGGTTACACTATCATTGGCTCTCCATGGGGTTATTGTATTGTTTGTAGCACATTTGTTACCAGGTATAAAGGTCTGGTCTCACAGACAGTACCTTGGGTTAAGATTGTTTGAAGGATGACATGGTAACATCACTGCTGAAGAACTGCTACACTGCTACCTTCAATAAATTCTTCTCCCCACAAGAGAGAAGAACTTTGGTCAAGCTTACTTATTTTATGTATTAGAGAAATCTAGTACATTGGCGAGCCACCCAAACTACTGCTCAGCCAAATACAGCAAAATCTAACAATTTGGCGAGAGCCAGCCAGGAGAGACTGACAAGAAGAGAACTCACCAATTGCAACAAGAAGTGAACAAAAGAGTTTTGGCGATTCTACAGTTTTTGAGTTGAAGATTAACAGAACGCATTTGTGGATACAAGTTATTTGAATCAACTGGATACGGTCTCAAAGATCCTAATTTGGTGAGTGAAACTATCAGCTCTCTAAAAGAACTTAAAGAACACTTTTTCATAAGTAAGCAGATCAATCAATGTATTGAGTGTAGCCATAATAATCAGTTTAGCACTGTTTTAAGAGTTTGAGGCTTAGACCTTTCTCTTGAGTCTGTAGGAACCTTTTAAATTATTTAGTTCATTCTCCTGAGACTGTAGGAGATATAGAAATAGCATTTATAGCTTTGTCCTGTCCTAGATTCTGTAAGAATCATTTTAGAAAGAGGTTTAGTCCATTCTCATGAGACTGTAGGAGCCATAGACATGTAGTTCTAAGCTTAGTCCTGTTCTCTGGAGTCTGCAGGAATTGTTAAAGAAACAATTTAGTCCGGTCATCAAGATATTGTAGAAGCAGAGGCTTGGTCCCTTCTCTTTATGTCTGTAGGAATTGTTTAAGAAACAATTTGGTCTGTTCATAAAGAGATTAGAAGCAGAGGCTTGGTCTTTTCTCTTTTTGTTTGTAGGAGTTGTGTAAAAAAAAACAAAAAAAACAATTGAGTCCATTCGTCCAGAGACTGTAGGAGCCATAGATAGCATTGGGGCTGATGTTGCTGCAAGAATTGGGAATTCTTGACTGGGTGCTAATTCAGTAGCCACTATTTTAGATATAAATAATGTTCTAACTTGGTTAAAAGAAGATGGGCATTGTCACGAATCCTGTCCATGCACTTCCGCTCACTCACTACCAGAGGTCATCTGCTCATCACATGGACTCTTGCACTGCACTACACTACTGTTGCATTTCACTAGACTCCAATTCCCATCATCCATTATTGATCACAGCTGTCACCAATCACTCATTGCACTAATCACACGCACACACTGATCACATGCCTTATTTAAACTCTGGACTTTCCTTCCATCAGTGCTGAGTATTGTATGCATTATCGCTGCCCTACAGAGCCTTGTTAGTTTCCCTAGTCTCGCCTTGTCTAGCCTGTTTTCGGATTGTGTTTTCCCCTGCCTGGACTATCGCTCACGTTTTGGATTACCTCTCTTGTCTAGCCCTCTTGATACTGTTCGCTGTCGCCTGACCCACGCCTGTTTCAGATAACTCTTTGCATTTCCTATATATACCTGTCTGCCATTGTTCGACCCTGCCTGTTATGACCACGTCTCTTGTCAAATAAAGCTTGCATATGGATCCGCACGTCTCACGTCTCGTCAGCCCCGTAACAGAATACTCGGCCGCACAAGGATCCAGCGGCTTATCATGTGGATATTGGCCAGGTATGGACACTGCAAGACTGTTATTAGCCCTCGAGCAGGGTTTGCGATCGCTCGAGGATTATGTACAGGAATACTTAGAGCTCGCATATTTTTCTGATCTGCCGGACTGTGTGCTCATAGATTGCTTTTGCAAGGGCATTAACCAGCCGCTCAAATCGCGACTTATTCGTGAGGGTCCCCGTTCGTCTTTAAGTGATTTTATGGACTTTGCTTTACTGTCTGTTGGCTCTTTGTTTACTGTGGGTGTCGTGAAAGAGGAACGCGACGCCGCACTCATTCGTGACATGACGGCCGCACTAGATCACGCTCACAAAATGGCGGACACAACAGCGCCCCGTTATGTCACAGCAGAGTCCAGTCCAGTCACAGCTGATCTTCATGAGCTAAATCAAGTCACCGTTGATCGTCACGAATCAAGCCAAGTCAAAGCTGATCTTCACGAGTCAAGACAAGTCAAAGCTGATCTTCATGAGCTAAGTCAAGTCACAGTTAGAGTCAAATCAAGTCACAGTTGCTGTTAAAGAGCCCAGTCAATTCACAGTTGCTGTTAAAGAGCCCAGTCAATTCACAGTTGCTGTTAAAGAGCCCAGTCAAGTCACAGTTGCTGTTAAAGAGCCAAGTCAAGTCACAGTTGCTGTTAAAGAGCCAAGTCAAGTCACAGTTGATCTTAAAGAGCCAAGTCAAGTCACAGTTGATGTCAGAGAGTCAAGTCAAGTCACAGTTGGTCGTTATCAATCGAGTCACGTCTCAACTGATCTCCCAGAGTCACAGCACGTCACGGCTGTTCGTCCAGAGTCACAGCACGTCACGGCTGTTCGTCCAGAGTCACAGCACGTCACGGCTGTTCGTCCAGAGTCACGTCACGTCACGGCTGTTCGTCCAGAGTCACGTCACGTCACGTCACGGCTGTTCGTCCAGAGTCACATCACGTCTCCGCTGACCTTCCAGAGTCACGTCTCCGCTGACCTTCCAGAGTCACGTCTCCGCTGACCTTCCAGAGTCACGTCTCCGCTGACCTTCCAGAGTCACGTCACGTCCGGGCTGACACACCCAGATCATCAAGGTCAGTCACCCATTATCCCAGTTTGATGTCTAGTGTGAGGGATGTACCGCTGGTGTCTGCACACACGGCTGGTATCCCTAAACCAGCTCACTGTAACCCTCCTGTTCTTGCGCATATTCCCCTGTCCAAAGTGCTTCCCAGGATGGGAATTGCTTTATGTTGCGTTTGGGCTGCATACACCACCGCAGAACTGCCCGAGGTGACTGCACCCGCTGCAGCTCCTCCAGAGGTGGCAGCACCTGCTGCAAAACCTTTAGAAGTGATGGGGCTTGCCTCAGTCCCTTGTATGGTGGTAGCACCCAGCAATGTACTCTCAGCCTGTAGTATTGTGGTCGAAGAAATCATTATTAAACTCTCCTTGTGTCCTGAGGTTACCGCCGTAGAACCTCCAGAGGTGGCGGCAACCGCTGCACAACCTCCAGAGGTGTCAGCGGTATCCATCAATGTACTCTCTTCCTGCCCTGTCACGGCTATGGAGGCCGCCTGTGAATTCTCTGCCTGTCTTATCACGGCTAAGAACTCTTGTCCGGTTCTGAATCCGGTTTTGAACTGCCTGTCTGTCCAGCCACTGTCAATAAGTTAAGTCTTAAACTGTCTTCCTGCCCAGTTCCAGTCACCGAAACGTCTGTCAATCCAGTTACCCTCAATGAGTCTGTTCTTGAACTGTCTGTCTTGCAAGTTTCTGTCACTAAACTGTCTGCTTCTGTCTCTGTCTATGCCCCAGATTTTGAGTTACCCATCAGTCCTGTCCCAGCCACTGCATTTGTTTATGAACTATCGTTCTGTCCAGTCCTAGTCAGTGAACCTATTGATGGTTTTCTTCATGTTCCCTACCTCAGTCCTTGTGTTTGTGCATGTTCTTTCTCTTCCTAGTGTCTCGGTCTTCCCTAGGTCCCAGTCTCTGCTGTGGGTTCCTGATCCGTCGTGGTGTGCTCCTGCTCTATCTGCTCCGCTTTGGTGGTCCTCTGCTCTGCCGTGGTGGTCTGCTGTCTGGCTCTGGTGGTCTTCTGCTCCGCCCTGGTGGGCTCCAGCTCCGTCTGCTCCGCCCTGGTGGGCTCCTGCTCCGTCAGCTCCACCCTGGTGGTCTTCTGCTACGCCTGTTCTGTCTGCGCCGCTGTGGTGGTCTGCTGTCTGGCCCTGGTGGGCTCCTGCTCCGCCCTGGTGGGCTCCAGTTCCATTGACTCTGCCCCGGCTTCCTACTCGGTCGGCTCTGCCTCAGTCCCCATTCTCTCCATTTCCACATGGACCTGGCCCTCCGTCCCTCCCCCTGTTCTGCCTCCGCTCCACCACCCTCCTGGATGTTGTAGGAGCGTCTGGAAGCCGCTCCTTGGGGGCTATGTCGCGAATCCTGTCCATGCACTTCCACTCACTCACCACCGGAGGTCACCCGCTCATCACATGGACTCTTGCACTGCACTACACTACACTACTGTTGCATTTCACCGGACTCCAATTCCCATCATCCATTACTGATCACAGCTGTCACCAATCACTCATTGCGCTAATCACACGCACACCTGATCCTACGCACACACTGATCACATGCCTTATTTAAACCCTGGACTTTCCTTCCGTCAGTGCCAAGTATTGTACGCATTATTGCTGCCCTACAGAGCCTTGTTAGTTTCCCTAGTCTCGCCTTGTCTAGCCTGTTTTCGGATTGTTTTTTCCCCTGTCTGGGCTATTGCTCACGTTTTGGATTACCTCTCTTGTCTAGCCCTCTTGATACTGTTCGCTGTCGCCTGACCCATGCCTGTTTCAGATAACTCTTTGCATTGCCTATATGAAGAAGAGAAGGCGATTAGTCACCAGAAGAGATGGACGGCAGCGTGTAAGTGTTTTAATACTTGTTCTTGTTCTGTTGTTTAAATTAATTACTTGCTGCTAGGAAAGAATAGTTCGTTTCCTACCTATTTCTATTCTGCTTTTTCGTTGTGGTTTTATATTTTTGATTGCACTTACTGGTCATTATAATAACTGCCCTTTAGCTTAAACTCCTTTCCTGCACTTACGTGTGAAGTGTTAGTTTCGATTTGAGCCATTGCCCTGCGATTGGCTGGTGGTTGTGCCAATTAAAAGCGGCCACAGCTTTTTTTCACTCTAGACTGTGTATTTGTTTGAGGTCTGTGCGCTGACGTGGAAGCGTCTGCGGAAGCGTTCAGCCGTCGTGTTCAGCCTCCTCGTGTGAAGACCGAGGAGTGTAAAGACCTGCGACTTTTTCCTGCATGACTTTAACCGAGCAACGACACCGAGCTACACACTTAAGTATCTTTTTTCCTTCCTCACACTCTGCTTTCCTATCCTCTTTCCTTCTACCTCTGTCATGTGTCTCCAAAACATTCCGGTTCTCTCTCAGCCACGCTCTAACATCACACACAGATGGCAACGTAATCCTGCTAACCTACGCCCTATCTCTACATCTTCCACTACACCTCTGGCTTTCTCTGTGGGTCTCTGGAATTGTCAGTCAGCCGTCAACAAAGCTGACTTCATTTCTGCCTTTTCTTTAAAATCCACTCTCAGCATCTTGGGCTTGACTGAGACCTGGATTCGTCCAGAAGACTTAGCAACCCCAGCTGCTCTCTCTACTAATTTCTCTTTCTCTCACACTTCGCGTCAAGTTGGCCGGGGTGGGGGCACTGGCCTGCTCGTTTCAAACAATTGGAAATACTCAACCCGCTCTAACCTATGCAATTACAACTCATTTGAATGTCATGCCATTACTGCATCAGCTCCGATAAAACTCCAGATTGTGGTAATCTACCGTCCCCCTGGACAAATTCTAGCCACCTTCCTAGAGGAGCTAGGGCCTAGGGTTGTTGTCCTCTTTCGTGGAGGATGGCACTCCACTCTTAGTCTTTGGTGATTTCAACATTCACCTAGACAAGCCTTATGCTACAGACTTCCACTCACTCCTAGCTTCATTTGATCTCAATCGCCTTACCACTACTAGCACGCAAAAATCAGGCAACCAACTTGATTTAATTTACACACGCAATTGTACTGCAGATAACATTCTGGTACAACCGCTAAATATCTCGGACCATTTCTTCATTACATTTACACTACATTTTGCTACCCGTGTGCCACCAACCCTCCTACCGGTTACTTTTAGATGAAACCTACGCTCCCTTTCTCCTTCCCATCTTTCCTCTGTAGTATCATCCTCTCTTCCCTCACCTACCCATTTCTCATCTCTGGATGTAAACGCAGCTACTGAAACTTTATGCTCTACCTTAACTTCCTGTCTAGACGACATTTGTCCTCTCTCCTCTAGGTCAGCACGGGCTGCCCCTTCTAACCCCTGGTTATCTGATGTTCTTCGTGAACATCGGACTAAACTCAGAGCGGCAGAGAGAAAATGGCGCAAATCAAACAACCCGTCGGACCTGAGTAGGTATCAGTCTCTGCTCTCATCTTTCTCTGCTGATGTCCACACTGCCAAATCCTCACATTTCCACAACAAGATCAACAGCGCTCCAGACATGCGTAATCTCTTCAGAACATTTAATTCTCTCCTCTGTCCCCCTCCACCACTTCTATTACAGCTGATGACTTTGCAATTTTTTTACAGACAAAACTAGATCGATCAGTGATCAGTTCTCACCTCCACGCACACAGGACCCCCAACCAACCACATCCACTGCTAAAACTCCCATCTTCTCCTTCTGTCCCCTGACGGAGGCTGAAGTATCCAAACTTCTCCTCTCCAACCATCCTACAACATGTCCTCTTGACCCAATCCCCTCACACCTTCTGCAAGCAATCTCTCCCACGCTCTTACCGGCACTCACACACATCATCAACACATCCCTCCTCACAGGCATCTTCCCCACTGCGTTCAAGCAGGCTCGGGTAACCCCACTGCTCAAAAAACCTACATTAAACACTTCTCTTATAGAAAACTATAGACCTGTCTCTCTCCTTCCATTCATAGCGAAAACACTTGAACGTGTTGTCTTCAACCAGGTCTCATTGTTTCTTTCACAGAACAACAAACTGGACGCTAAACAGTCAGGTTTCAGGAGTGGCCATTCAACTGAGACTGCGCTTCTCTCGGTCACTGAAGCCCTGCGAATTGCAAAAGCCCATTCCAAATCATCAGTCCTCATTCTGCTGGATCTATCTGCCGCGTTTGACACTGTCAATCATCAGATACTCCTCTCCACTCTCTCATCACTGGGCATCGCTGGAATTCCACTTCGTTGGTTTGAATCCTATCTCACTGGTAGGTCTTTCAGGGTGGCCTGAGGAGGGGAGGTATCCAAAGCACATCCACTGGTCACTGGGGTTCCTCAGAGATCGGTTCTTGGACCCCTCCTCTTCTCCACATACACTACATCACTGGGTCCCATCATACGGGCATATGGATTCTCCTACCACTGCTATGCTGATGACACACAGCTCTAGCTCTCCTTTCAACCAGATGATCCAACGGTAGCTGCAAGGATCTCAGGTTGCCTGGCGGACATCTCGGCATGGATGAAAGAACATCACCTTCAGCTCAACCTGGCAAAGACTGAGCTTCTTGTCTTTCCCGCCGCTCCAACTCTACAGCATGACATCACGATCAAGTTAGGTTCATCAACAATTACCCCATCAACTTCGGTCAGAAATCTTGGTGTAATCTTTGATGACCAGCTGACCTTCAAAGACCACATTGCAAAGACTGCTCGATCTTGCAGGTTGGCACTACACAACATCAGAAAGATCAGGCCCTTTCTGACGGAGCATGCTGCACAACTTCTTGTCCAGGCCCTTGTAATTTCTAGGCTGGACTACTGCAATGCTCTTCTGGCTGGACTTCCATCAAACACAGTCAAACCTCTACAAATGATTCAGAATGTGGCGGCACGACTGGTCTTCAAGGAATCCAAAAGAGCCCATATTACACCTCTCTTTATCTCATGGCATTGGCTACCAATCGCAGCTCGCATCAAGTTCGAGACACTGATGCTTGCTTATAGAACAACCACAGGCTCAGCACCCGCCTACATGCACTCACTATTAAGAATCTACATCCCCTCCAGAAGTCTGAGATCTGCTAGTGAGCGACACCTTATGGTACCATCACAAAGAGGCTCAAAATCACTCTCCAGAACATTCTCGTTCACCATTCCTGGCTGGTGGAATGATCTTCCCACCCATATTCGGAGTGCTGGATCCCTGTCAATCTTCAAGCAACAGCTGAAAACTCATCTCTTTCGACACTACTTGACTTCACCCTACACATTAAAAAAAACAACAAAAAAAAACAAAACTCTTTCTCCTTATTTATTCCTTCCCTTGCTAGCTTGTACTTATTTAAACAATGCCTGAGACTTGGTGTTACAAGCACTTTGTTTGTCGGATTGCCTCTTCAAGATGAATTGCTTCATGTGTTCCCCAAATTGTAAGTCGCTTTGGATAAAAGCGTCTGCAAAATGACTAAAATGTCTAAATGTCTATATATACCTGTCTGCCATTGTTCGACCCTGCCTGTTATGACCACATCTCTTGTCAAATAAAGCTTGCATATGGATCCGCACATCTCACGTCTCGTCAGCCCCGTAACAGGCATAAAGCCATGAAATTATAAGTTTGTTTGCCTTCTGTTGAAATATACAGAAAGAAAGATCTAACATAAATTGTCTAAGGGACAAATTTGAAGCAAAGTAATTCAGCCTTCTGAGCTAGGACTCAGAAAGAATTGAAGAAGTCTTATCACTCAGGATTTGTCAAAAAATTTGCCTTAATGTGAATGTTTTGTTTAAATGTATTGAAAACTGAGTTATAAAAATATTAACTGTAACTGAAATGGTCAGTCTAACAGACTGCTTTGAATTTAAATCAGAATAAGCACCTTTTTACAGCTCTAACAACTTTTGTTCTGTTTTCACACCTCTGAGGGCACTTTTCCTGTACTTGCTATGGCTGAGTCTGCACGAAACAATGGTAATGGCTCTGCTCTGAGACCAACAACAGAAAGACATGGGACAGAACCTCCAAATGTGACCATTGATCAGATGTTGGACAATCTGAATGAATATTTGGACAAAAGGCTGGGACTGAGGAAGTGCCATGATGATATGTTCCAGAAGTACAGCATTAAGCACTCAGAGAGTGGACTATGGGCATTGCCGGACATTAAAAGGACTTATGGAAAGACACAGCGCTTTTGGGCAATCACCAAGAAAGATGGATTGTCTGTGATTTTGGCCAAACAAATTATGCAGCATCTGCAGAAGTGTGAGACTGACAAATTGCAACATGAGATCAAAGCAGAGAAAGCAAAAGTTCGAGCACTGGCTGAACAATTGCAGAATGTAAAGATGGACAAAGAAAGACTGTTAATTGAGAACGACAATTTGCTAACTTTACTCTCCAAACAACTGGAATCAAAATCTTCAAGCAGCTCTGATGACAGTGACGGAATTACAAAGATGCTGGAATTACAAAGAATAACTTGAAGGTTAGACTTTCTCCTGTAATTGTCAAGAACAGAAGAACTAAAGTTGAAATCGCCAATGAGGAGGAGTATAAGGAAAATGGTGAACTACGAACTCACACTGTAAAAAAATTGGTAAAGAAATATGTTCCATACAGAACATACCAGCCAGCTACTCCAGAGCAAGTTGACAAATGGTCAAAAGAATTGCCAAGATGTGTACAAGCAACCACGGAAAGTTTGGCAATTTCTTCAACACTTGCAGAAAATCTATAATTTACATCGACTGGATGGTGTGATGATTGTTAATGTGAACTTAAGAGACAATGACCAAAAGACACTAGCAGAAAGTGTCGAAAGAAGGATCGGTGAATCTTAAGAAAACATTGAGTCTGGATGGGAAGCTGTACAAACTTTCTTGTTCAAACTGAAACCTGCAGAAGTTAATTGGGCTAAAATTACGTCTTGCATGCAGAAGACAGGAGAAAGTGTTGCAGAATTTGAAGAGCGCTTCAGACGAACTTGGATGGAACATTCTGGTATGAATGAAAGTGAAGATCTTGACAAAGACACTGGACTGCCCCTGAAAACATCATTTGTAAATTGGTTAAAATCAGGGATTTCTAAAGCCCTTAAAATCAGGTATGATGAGTGGGACAGCACTGGAAAAGCATTCATGCAGATTGTTGAGTGGTCAGCAAAGATTGAAAGAACACAGGAAGTCAAACTCCAATCTTTGCAATCCAAACCTTTGCCATGCAACAACCAGACAATTGGGAATGAGCATGAAGACAGTGAATATCTGAGATACTCAAGAGCAAAAACTCAGGGAAGATGCAGACATTGCAACGAGGAAGGACACTGGGTTCGTGATTGTAAGCTGAGTTTGAGACAAAGTGATGAAGAGGAAAACCTGTTGAAAAGGTTTCAGCAATTGACAGCCAAACAAAAACAGACTCTGCTAAATGCTGTGGAGCCGCATGGAAACTGAAGAACCTCTCTCTGCAGCACCAGCTAGCGACATCTCATCCAAAAGCTGATGGACTCCATGTGTATGCAAACAAGACAAGTGAAGACACCATACAGAAGGGAAAAGCATACACAGAAACCGCAACAACTGAAGCCAAAGATGATGTCCTAGTAGGCAGTGCTGCTAAACAAGCCATAAAGGAGAGAGTTGAACATACAGCAGCATTAAGACAACTTCAGAAAGACGCACAAGCAGCTTTGCATAGTAAACAGATTCAAACTGAAGTGTCCATAAAGCAATCATCCATGTTAATGGAAGATGGAGCAAAACTGCATGATGACACCCAATGCATTAAGGAAAACCACAAGGAAAATGGACTATGCCCTTTTGAACATGCCACAGGCCGGCCCATGTCCAATGAAAATCTGACATCTAATAGCCTTGTCCAAACTGATGAAAGAGTCAGCCTGGCAGTACACAATGCCAAGAATCAAGTTTTGGCGCCTCCAAAGGGGGTCCATGGTATAGTGCCTAACAAATGGGTAAAAATGAAAAAAAATCATTTGTCACAACAAGAATCCAGGTGGGAAAGACCACTTGGGGATCTTTTAGTAACTGATGCAGCAGTTAAAGCGCAGGGAAACAATGAGTGGATTGATGTGAATTTGCCTAGAGACAAGGGATAGATGGCAGTAGTGTTTTTCAGAGTCCAGATATGGCGGGACTAGGGTTTATAGGCTCTAGCTTGTCGCCTGAGGATGAAGACATGAACATTTCACCACTGATAAACGCTGTAGTGTCCTGCCAACATTAAATAGGGACAGTTTTATTGGTAATTAGGCATGATTTGTTTAAAACCTTTTCTTTGGAAAGATACGTTTGCCTTTTCTCTTGTGTGTGATTGCAGGTGTTTCAGAGGATGAGCAAAGACATCCAAATCTTGGACCAAACTGCACTAGCCACCTAGATGAACATGTCTGAACATCCACAGAACACAACGACATCCACCACTTCCACAAGATTGCAACATCAAAATAAAAAAGGACTTAGGCATTCAAGATAATGCAAACCTCACCATGAACTCTTATTCTGTCATCTTAAGTAATGGAGCCTGAATGCAGCATTCTGTATTACTGAAAGTATGTTTTGTGATCAAAAATGATCAAAGGGGGGATTGAAAGATTATTTGTTTTTAATTAACTTTAGTCAAATGTATTTGCAATCAACTGTACCCAGCTGTACTTATGTTTACAAAAGTGTGAACCAAATGGCCCATATAATTAGCCTCTTAGGTCAACATCAGGTCAAGTCAAGTCAAGTTACCTTTACAATACAGATTGTGTCAAAGCACTTAACAGTATCAAATTGGAGGATAGAGTGTCAGTAATGTATAATGATAAGATTAAACACTCAATTTTCAGTTAAAGGCATTTCATTATTGAATTCAGAGATGTCATTGTCTAGCTCAGTTTAGTTTAAATAGTATCTGTGCAATCAAATCGGCGATAATCGCTAGAAATTAAGTGTCCCCAACTGAGCAAGCCAGAGGCGACAGCGGCAAGGAACCAAAACTCCCTCTGTGACAGAATGGAGAAAAAAAAACCTTGGGAGAAACCAGGCTCAGTCGGGGGGCCAGTTCTCTGACCAGACGAAACCCGCAGTTCAAAAGTTTATATTTCTATTTTAATTTTGTTGCAATTTCTAACAATAGTAGTATTATGTAGTTAGGTATTTTATTATATTTTAGTTATTTTGTTATTTTTGGTTGATATATCTGGGGATATATCTCTGGGGTCATCCGGCGTCCTGGTCTCCGCCGACGATCAGGGCCGCAGACATCACCTCCGGCGCCGACCCACCATCTGATCGGACACGGACCGAGAAACAGACTAGGAAAGAAACAGACAAACATTAGCGCAGATGCCATTCAACTTACGATGTAACGAGTACATCGTGTGTTATGGGGAGTGTTCGGTTCCGGTTCATCTAATTAATGCAGCCTAACAATCCTTTAACGGATTTGAATAATAGAAGCGTATTAATGTGTTATGTGTAAGCCAGGCTAAAGAGATGGGTCTTTAATCTAGATTTAAACTGACAGAGTGTGTCTGCCTCCCGAACAGTGTTAGGTAGATTGTTCCAGAGTTTGGGTGCTAAATAGGAAAAGGATCTGCCGCCCGCAGTCGATTTTGATATTCTAGGTATTATCAAACGGCCAGAGTTTTGAGAACGCAGCGGACGTGGAGGACTATAATGCGATAAGAGCTCGCTCAAGTACTGAGGAGCTAAACCATTCAGGGCTTTATAAGTAATTAACAAGATTTTAAAATTTATCCGATGCTTGATAGGGAGCCAGTGCAGTGTTGACAGAACCGGGCTAATATGGTCATATTTCCTGGTTCTAGTAAGGACTCTAGCTGCTGCATTTTGGACTAACTGTAGTTTGTTGATCAAGCGTGCAGAACAACCACCCAATAAAGCATTACAATAGTCTAACCTTGAGGTCATAAACGCATGAATTAACATTTCTGCATTTGACATTGAGAGCATTGGTCGCAATTTAGATATGCTTTTGAGATGAAAAATGCAGTTTTACAGATGCTAGAAACATGGCTTTCAAATGACAGATTGCTATCGAACAGCACACCTAGGTTCCTGACTGATGAAGAAGAATTGACAGAGCAGCCGTCAAGTGTTAGATAATGTTCTAGGTTACATGTGGGGTTTTAGGTCCGATAATTAACACCTCTGTTTTTCAGAATTTAGCAGTAAAAATTACTCGTCATCCAGTTTTTATATCGACTATGCATTCCGTTAGTTTCTCAATTTGGTGTGTTTCACCGGGCGCGAAGAAATATAGAGCTGAGTATCATCAGCATAACAGTGAAAGCTAACACCATGTCTCCTGATAATATCTCCCAAGGGTAACATATAAAGCGTGAAAAGTAACGGCCCTAGTACTGAGCCTTGAGGTACTCCATACTGCACTTGTGATCGATATGATACCTCTTCATTCACTGCTACGAACTGATGGCGGTCAGATAAGTACGATTTGAACCATGCTAAGGCACTTCCACTAATGCTCCAAGTTTTGTAGTCTATTCAAAAGAATGTTGTGGTCGATAGTGTCGAACGCAGCGCTAAGATCCAGTAGAACTAATAAAGAGATACAACCACAATCAGATGATAGAAGCAGGTCATTTGTAACTCTAATGAGAGCAGTCTCAGTACTATGATACGATCTAAATCCTGACTGGAATTCCTCACAGATATAATTTTTCTCTAGGAAGGAATATAATTGTGAGGATACTACCTTTTCTAGTATCTTTGACAGAAAAGGGAGATTTGAGATCGGTCTGTAATTAACTAGATCTTTGGGGTCAAGTTGTGGTTTTTAATGAGAGGCTTAATAACAGCCAATTTGAAGGTTTTGGGGACATATCCTAATGACAATGATGAATTAATAATAGCCAAAAGAGGATCTATGACTTCTGGAAGCAGCTCTTTTAGTAGTTTAGATGGAATCGGGTCTAACATACATGATGTTGGTTTAGATGATTTAACAAGTTTATACAATTCTTCCTCTCCTACAGTAGAGAATGAGTGGAATTGTTCCTCAGGGGTCTATAGTGCGCTATCTGATGCGATACTGTAGCTGACGGCTGCAGGGATACAATTTTATCTCTGATAGTATCGATCTTGGAAGTGAAGTAGTTCATAAAGTCATTACTGCTATGCTCTTGGGAAATGCCAACACCTGTTGATGCTTGATTTTTCGTTAATTTAGTTACTGTATTGAATAAATATCGGGGTTATGTTTGTTTTCTTCTAGAAGAGACGAAAAGTAATCAGATCTAGCAGTTTTAATGCTTTTCTGTAGGATAGGGTACTTTCCGCCAAGCTAAACGAAATACCTCTAATTTAGTTTTCCTCCAGCTGAGCTCCATTTTCCGGCTGCTCTCTTTAGGGCGCGAGTGTGCTCATTATACCACGGTGTTGGACTCTTATCCTTAATCTTCCTTAAGCGTAAAGGAGCAACCGCATCTAAAGTGCTAGAAAAGAGAGTCCATAGTTCCTGTTACATCATCAAGTTGTTCTGAGCTATTGGATATGCTGAGGAACTGAGATAAGTCAGGAAGATTATTTATAAAGCAGTCTTTTGTGGTAGAGGTAATGGTTCTACCATATTTGTAACAAGAAGTTGGCTTTACAGCTTTAGCTATATGGAATATACAGGAGACTAGATAATGATCTGAGATATCATGGCTCTGCTGCAAAATTTCAACGCCACTGACATCAATTCCATGTGACAGTATTAAATCTAGAGTATGATTTCGACAATGAGTAGGTCCTGACACGTGTTGTTTAACACCAATTGAGTTTAGAATGTCTATAAATGCTGATCCCAACGAATCTCTGTCATTATCAACATGGATATTAAAATCACCAACGATTAGGACTTTATCTGCAGTCAGCACTAACTCCGATAGAAGATCAGAAAATTCTTTAATAAAGTCTGTATGGTGCCCTGGTGGCCTGTATACAGTAGCCAGTACAAACATCACAGGGGATTTATCATTAACACTTGTTTCTTTGGATAACGTTATATGAAGCACCATTACTTGAACAAATTATACTTGAAACCCAACCTCTGAGAGATACTGAAAATATTTCTATAAATTGTAGCAACACCTCCCCCTTTACCTTTTGGACGCGGTTCATGTTTGTAACAGTAATCTTGGGGTGTAGACTCGTTTAAAGTAATGTAATCATCTTGTTTTAGCCAGGTTTCTGTCAGACAAAGCACATCTAGTTTATGGTCAGTGAACATATCATTTACAAAAGTGCTTTTGAAGAAAGGGATCTAATATTTAATAAGCCAAGCTTTATCATGTGTTTATCTGTATTATATCGTTTTTTTATTTGTTGAACATCAATTAAATTGTTACTATTACTTTGGTTTGGATGTTTTCTGTATTTTCTAGTTCGGGGAACAGACACAGTCTCTATAGAGTGATATCTAGGTGAAAAAGTTTCTATGTGCTGAGTTAACGGACTTTGGTGACGTGAGGCGGCTAGCAGACGATCGGTTTAGCCAGTCTGTCTGCTTCCTGACCTGGGCTCCAGTTAGTCAAGTACAAACTCTAAGACTATGTGCCATATTTCTAGAGAGAAGAGCGGCACCACCCCAGGAGGGATGAACACCATCTCTTTTCAACAGGTCAGGTCTGCCCCAAAAATTCTTCCAATTGTCTATAAAGCCTATGTTATTTTGCGGGCACCACTTAGACATCCAGCCATTGAGTGACGACAGTCTGCTATGAATCTCATCACCACGGTAAGCAGGGAGGGGACCAGAGCATATTACAATGTCTGACATCGTACTTGCAAGTTCACACACCTCTTTAACATTATTTTTGGTGATCTCCGACTGGCGAAGTCGAACATCATTAGCGCCGACGTGGATAACAATCTTACTGAATTTACGTTTAGCATTAGTCAGCACTTTTAAATTTGCCAAGATGTCAGGCGCTCTGGCTCCGGGTAAACAATGGACTATGGTGGCTGGTGTCTCTATTTTCACGTTCCGTACAATAGAATCGCCAATAACTAGAGCACTTTCATCAGATTTCTCGGTGGGTGCGTCACCGAGTGGGGAGAACCTGTTTGATGTTCTGATCTGAACGGAAGAGTGGTGTTTTGACCCGCGACTATGCCGCCTCACTGTCACCCAGTTGCCCTGCTGCACGGGCTCAACCGAAACCGAACAATGTACAGGACTCCTTGAGCTAGTCGCATCCAAAGCAGTATCTACAGCCCTCACATTCTTACTATCCTCAACTAAAGTTTGGATGCGTGTCTCTAGTTCTAAAACCTTCTCTGTCAGCCTAACTATTTCCCTGCATTTATCACATGTGAATCCCTCGCTGCTGACAGAGACAGATAAACTATACATGTGGCAAACAGTGCAAACAACAATAGCAGGAGAAGAAGCCATTACTCACCGTGATTGATGAATGATACCAACTTAACTTACCACTGTTGTTTGATGAGCTTGTGAAAAACGGAGCGAGGAAAAAATAAAATAATAATAGGCCTCATTGGTTAGGTCAATGAATCATGGGCTCTCCATGGGAGAGGTCCTATCAGGTCATCATAAGGTTACACTATCATTGGCTCTCCATGGGGTTATTGTATTGTTTGTAGCACATTTGTTACCAGGTATAAAGGCCTGGTCTCACAGATAGTACCTTGGGTTAAAATTGTTTGAAGGATGACATGCTAACATCATTGCTGAATAACAGCTACACTGCTACCTTCAACAAATTCTTCTCCCCACAAGAACTTTGGTCAAGCTTACTTATTTTATGTATTAGAGAAATCTAGTACATTGGCGAGCCACCCAAACTACTGCTCAGCCAAATACAGCAAAATCTAACACAAAGGTGCCGATATTTTTGGCCATGACTGTTTATGTATATTTTTTTCTTCCCCCAAAGCACCTAAAAGCCATTTCACACTTGCTATACTCCAACAGGGTGAACACACTGACCAAACAAAACAAAATAAGAATTTTTTTAAAAAGAAAATAGTTTTTGTGGCAGTATGAAATGGCCATAATGCTGTATGTTAGGTGTAAGATTCATTAAACTTGGTTTGCTATAATACATCTATTCAGAAGTGCATCAGTGTGAATCATAATTCCCCCCACATTTTCTGTATATCCATAAAGTGATATATTTGTCATAGTATTCTTTCATTGGTTAACTAACTCATTAAGACAGTCTCTTGCTCCCACCTACTGGCATAACAATGTAACCTGCAAGGTTTTTTTTTTTTTTTTCTGAAAGGACTTGCATAATGTTTTGACCCTGGATGCTTATAGAACGATAATCTTTCATTTATGGGCCAGAAACATCATAAGCATTTATAATTTTGTAGGTTCATGCTAAATGTACTCTTTATATTAATCCTCCTGAAGTCTATTTTGCTTCTTATTTTACTTTTGTCATTTGGAAATTCTGCAAATAAAACACTTGGTTTTTGGAATTTGACGTGTCTGTTGTGCCTGCCAGGGGACTGGTACTCACTCACCCCAACCAATTTTATGTTTACTTCCCTGTTACTCCCTTACCATAGACCCTTACATCTGGGACGTAACAAAGGGGCAAATCATAATCTTGATAATGAAAACATTCACATGTGTGTGGAGATTTAATTTATTTCCATATAGTTTGAGTAAATGGGAATATATTCTATGAAACATGTTTAAGTTTATTTAATTGAATATTTTAATGTTTTAAAATATTTGCATTTATAGAAATCTAATATATTTACATGTACAGAAATGTAATATGTTAACAAATATTAGAAATTAATATATGGACATGTATTACAAATTAATAATTACATATTCTGATATCTAAATGTGTTTACATATAAAGGAAATATATGTAAGTATTTCTGATAAAAATATTTAATGTGTGAAAAATATTAAAAGCGGCCAAAATCAAATATTTAAATATATTTCTAATATATATTTTACATATTGTATAAAATATATATTCTTCTTTTTGAATTTAAGATATTTAAATATATCAAAATATATTTATTAAAATATATTTCAGTCTATGTGACTTCTGTATGGGTAGAAACATATGCACATAAGTTAATTTTATGAACTTATTAATTTAAATGTAAGTACATCTTAAAGTTAAACATTGAAACTGCATGATGTAACCACATGCAACCATTATCTTGGCCTTGCAGCACCCAGATAAAGTATAGCAAAGGTAATGTATACTTTATTGTCCCGTATAATTAAATTTGTCTTCTGCTTGAACCACCACATTCTTCTATACATTCATCAAAAAAAAAAAAGGATCATACAAACAACTATGTACATGGTAAAGATAATAATAATAAAATCCTTTACTTGTTGCTATTTAAGCTCACAGGGCTTGTAAAGGTTTGCATTTTCTCACTCAAGATCTTTAAGGGATCTACAACCATATGACAAAAGAAGAGTTCGGAATGACTAAAACCTAAAGAGACTGACTGTTATTAGCATACATTAGTGGAGACCATCCCCTGCACCATCCACTATGTCTTTTCCTGTCTCAATATAACAGTTGTGAAGCATATGGTTCGGAGAAACTGCTCTAGCACATCCTGAGATTAGGTGTGATGAGTGGTAGAGAGCCTGAGGGGTACACAGGATTCTTTCAGCATTTTGGATATAAATGTAGTCATTTGTTAAATCAAACACACACACACATATATAAACTGTCAGTATTTTTAACTCAAATTTAGCTTTAAAGTGCTCCATTGTCTGGTTGTGGTGCATGAAGCTAAAGCTGATGAACAGCCTAACCTCTCTGCTCAAATTTCATTTGTATTCCCTGCATTCCGTGGTTGATCTCTCAAACACTTTTCTGATTTCCTATTCAGATACAGTGTGAAATCTCAGTTTACCCTGATCTTCACTTTGAGCCCACTGGAGTTGTCAGGACATCCCCTTTAAAGGTCACAGTGAGGAGTTGTAATGCTTAAATAAATAAAAATATAATTAACTAATTAATACATTTTTGTGATATGGTCTTTACTAATGAGCTTATGGCCTGGATCAGGTCATCTAAATAGGGTGTGTTTGATTAGGGAGAGAGACAATAGTGCACTGTTGGAGAGGCTCCAGGATCAGTTTTGGGCATCACTGAGCTAGCAAGCTTCAGACAGTAAATATAAAATCTGTCCAGAGGTTACTGTAATGTGACATGCACTTTCATTAACATCTTTCCATGATTGAAACACTGTAACACAACATTTCCCCCCATTCCTCAGTAAAACTCGATCTTAGGAGTTTTGTGAATGGGTTTAAAACTCAAAAACCTTTAGTTAAAAACTATTTGAAGAATTTGTAGTGATAAAAATATTTTTTAATGTGGACCCTGATCTCCAATATCCTCTCTGCTTTCTTATGATATAATGACTCTTTGTTCAACTCTTTTGAGACCAATCAGCACTTTTAACTGGACCAAGCTGTGAACTCTCCAGAGAGCCTATTAGCACTTGACAACATTTGTCATCAGTAATGATGTCTCATGAAACATATGGCTAAAGCCTAGCAATTAAAGGTGTTAAATGTATAGATGAGAAATAAACTTGTGATGATGCAACCATCTAACAGCTATTGTAGCTTACATCCATTACATCCAGGTTACTCATCATTACCCTAAACCACTTTACTGATTTTGGTAACACTTTATTTCAATAGTCCACTTTAGACATTCTACTACCAGTAAGTAACTTTGCAACTACATGTCAACTAGCAGTCATTAAAGTATTACTAGACTGTCTGCTTAATATCTTCTAACACTTTATTTTGATGGGTCCACAACATACAACATACTGACTATTAGAAACTTTGCAAGTATATGTGACCCTGGACCACAAAACCAGTCTTAAGTCGCTGGGGTATGTTTTGTAGCAATAGCCAAAAATACACTGCATGGGTCAAAATTATAGATTTTTCTTTTATGCCAAAAATCATTAGGATATTAAGTAAAGATCATGTTCCATGAAGATATTTTGCAAATTTACTACTGTAAATATATCAAAACGTCATTTTTGATCAGTAATATGTATTGCTAAGAACTTCATTTGGACAACTTTAAAGGCGATTTTCTCAATATTTAGATTTTTTTGCACCCTCAGATTCCAGATTGTCAAATAGTTGTATCTTGGCCAAATATTGTCCTATCATAACAAACCACACATCAATGGAAAGCTTATTTATTCAGCTTTCAGATGATGTATACATCTCAATTTCGAAAAATTGACACTTAAGACTGGTTTTGTGGTCCAGGGTCACATATGTCAACTTATTCTACTGACCCTAAACCTACTCTACTGAGAGTTCATAGACATGTAGTTGCTAATTAATGAGAATTAGTTGACATGTAGTTGACACTTGGTTACAAAGTTACTTATGGTTAGTAGAATGTCTAAACTGGACTATCGAAATAAAGTGTAACCATAAACATAAATATGATAATAAACTATGATATCCCTTGCGAAAAATAAAGTTGGTTTTACTATAGTAAAAGTGTGGTAACCATGTATTTTTTTTTTTTTCAAGTTACCATTTCTTTAATGGCAGCTTTACTACAAATACCATGGTATTTATTTAGTAAAGCCATGGTTAATTTTCGTAAGGGATATCGATGTTTAGATTATATTTTGGTACATTTATTTAGCTGAATCACAATAAAACTCAAACTAGTTTGATTATAGTAGCCTATTTGTATAATTAGATTAGCCTACTCCTTTCAGTAGGTTGTCTATGTGTAGTTTTATACTTGTTTAAACTTTTACTGCAGAGGTAGCCTACAACATTTCTCTCTATTGTTATACCCCTGCATTTTTTTGAATGTTGAACAATTGTATCAACATATGTAGCCTGTATATTCTATATCCTGCAATCCAACAGAGGATAAGAGGTACAGAGAATGGATCAGTTTTTATAGAGAAAGACTGCCTAGTTAAATGTTTAGCCATGTCACTACTGATTTTTGAACTAATCAATCATGTTAGCAACTTTACAGCACTTATTATGAATTTCACTGACACTGTAGTAGGGTTGCTTTGTGAAAACATCTAAATGGTTAATTATAGATATAGTAAGACAGAAACTCACCTGTTCCCCACTCATGTTGGTCTGCTGTATTCCCTGAAAAGGTAAACAGGTGTTTCGGGTCTCGGGAGACTAGCGTAAATTGACCAACAGCACCATCTGGAAAAGGATGTTTTCAAAACCATCCATTTATGGCAGGGGTCTCAAACTCAAATTGGCTGGGGGCCATTGCTGTGACTGACATCTCATAGAAGGGCCGTTTTAACATTGAAGCACAAGAAGAAAGCCAGACACTTGGCAGCGCTTCTGCTCACACAACTGAGCCACGTTTGCCCTGATGGAGTTCACAGTTGAAACCTTGAGTACAGCTTCAAGATGAGCATCACTGAGCCTGGACCTGAACTTGCATTTATTGAAGTTCATAGTTGAGAAAAGTTTCTCACACAGGTATGTGCTTCCAAAAAGGCACATTAACCGACTGAACACTTTGGAAAGCTCTGGGAAGCATGGAGGTAATTCTCTCAGAAACTGTGCAGTCTTGTCTGCATTTCCTTGTGCCTCTCTGAATTTAGTTTTTAGCTCACTGTTGCACTGCAAGTCAATAAGTTCCATTTGCAACAAATTTGGGACACTCTCCACATCAACTGAGAAGGGGTCTGCAAACAGCTGGAAAGTGTCACGGTGTGCCTTGAAGTCAGCAAAACGCTGATCAAATTCCTGAAGTAGGTTTTCAACAGCAGAGGCATATTCATCACCATTGAATGCTATGCCCTCCTCCACGAGAGATCTGCATGTTGTGAAATGACAGATTTTTTGCAGAAAGCTGAGTTTTCCACAATCTCAATTTTGTGGAGAAGGCTTTCACACTTTCATACACTGCTGTGATGAGCTGACCAGGGCTCTGGAGCTTCAGGTTAAGGATGTTCAGCTCTTGTGTAATGTCCACTAGGAATGCAAGGTCCATGACCCATTTAGGATCATCAAATTCAGGAACATCCATTCTGCCATCTTCCATAAATCTCTTCACCTCTGTTCTTAACTCAAAAAATCTCTACAAGACATTTCCCCTGCTGAGCCAGCGCACCTCAGTAAAGTAAAGTATATCACCATATGTTGCCTCAATTTCTTCTAAAAAGGCTCGAAACTGGCGGTGCTGTAAACTTCTTGACCTGATGTAATTGATGCATCTTAGGACAACAGACATGATGTGTTCATATTTTAAGCATTTGCTGCACAGTGCCTGCTGGTGTATAATGCAGTGCAGAACAACTGCTGGATCTGCATTTTCCTCTTCCAACTTTCTTTGTACCAGCGCTACCAGTCCATTTTTTTTACCTGTCATAGATGGGGCGCCATCGGTGGTAATGCCTACTAGTCTGCTCCACGGCAAACCAGCGCGTTCAATCGCGTCGCACAGCTGCTGAAATATATCTTTGGCTGTCGTACGGCCGTGCATTGGACACAAACTCAGCAATTCTTCCGTCACCTCAAACTGGTCATTAATACCTCTGATGAAAATAGCTAGCTGAGCAGTGCCAGTTTTGTCTGTACTTTCGTCAAGCGCCACAGAGTATGCAGTGAAAACTCTAGCTTTCCCACGTAGCTGATCATAAATGTCACTCGATAACTCTGTAATCCGCTCTGCCACTGTATTGGCCGATAGAGAGAGATTGTTGAACATGTTCTTCTTTTCTGGACATAGAATATCAGCGACCTTCAACATGCAGTCCTTCATAAACTGCCCTTCAGTGAATGGCTTTCCTGCTTTAGCGATCATCTCACTCACCACATAACTCGCTTCGACGGCAGCATCAGCATCCTTTTTGGCTCTGTCATCCTTTTAAATGGCCCGCGGGCCGGCAGTTTGAGACCCCTGATTTATGGAAAAGGAAGTTGCTCAGTTGCATTTGTGAGAAAATCTGTCTGCACACATGTGAGAAAATCTGCCTGCACGCATTTGTGAGAAAATCAAGTCAAGTTTCGTCATAAAAAGGCAAATGACTCTCACAGTTGTAACACACAATACATACTGTATATTTGTCCGTACCTCTGCATTTTCTCTCAAATAGAGTTTTGTATTTGCAAATCACTTTGCGTTTGTTTGAAAGTCGAGTTTTTCTTTGCAAAGCAGATTGTGTTTATTTGCAAAATGCTGGATTTGTTTGATGAATATCAGCGCAAAATTCGCTCCATACAAACTGCTCCAAATTGTTCATACACAAGCAGGTTTGATTCTGAAACATCACATCAGTAACACCAACAGCATAAAATTACACTCGTTTACAGTCCACAGAGTTCACACAGTTAAAACTCTCGCCGCTTACCACACTGGTATTTGCAAACAGCGCAGTTCACTCGTGGAGAATTAACGTTGCTTAGTCTGACCTTTCGCTGGTGTACTCCACAATCAACTTTCAATAAAACATGTGAGTGAATGCCAGTCCATAGCGTGGCACGCAAACTGTGAACTGTGAACTTTCTCCGTATTCACGTGTTTGGTGCTCTCTTCACCACTGGTGCAGGGATTTAAGCAAATTAGAAGACATGCAAAATGGCGTATGCCAGGACCATTAGGACAAGTGCCCTGCAGCTTTACCCCAAAAACAAACAAACAAAAAAAAAAACAATTAAATAAACAGATTTTTATATGAATGACTCAAAGGAAGCACAGAAATTAGCCACCTGGAATGGACATGCTGCTTACATTTTTCTTCTAAGCCTGACACCCTACATTAGGTCTGATTCAAAAATCTCTACAACAGAGGTGATATGACATTAAAACATACTTACTACTTTCTTATTTGCTTGTTTCTGTACTCTAGATTTCAGTCTGTCTTCTAAAGCGGCTGATCTGAAAAACAAATTTTAATTAATATTTCACAAAAAAAAATTTAAAAAACAGGCTGACAAATAATTAACATATCTACACACATGAAAATCAGAGTGTTTGTCAGGAACTGACTAACTTAGACAACCGAAGGAGGTTTGCAAAGAGGAACTGGAACTGGCTTGCTCATTTTTCCATTTACTTGTAAATCCTACTGGTGCATGTAATTGTTTCTGTCTCAACCATGCACAGTTTAATTAGTTCTGCCTCACATTCCTGTTTCTTAATAGCTCTAACTGTTAAAAGTTTAGTCACTAATTTGGGATCATTACACAATTCAGAAGCATCTGGATTGAGGAAAACCTCTGAAGTCTCCATACCCGCTTCAGACGGCTCCTCCCCAGCAAGTGTCTCTGATTGAGCAGGCAAAATACCAGCAGCAGCCAATTTGTCAATTCCTCTCTCCTTTTTTAGCACACAGAATTAGACAGCATACTCAGCAGCTGATTGCTTTCCCTGGCATAAGTGTAATAGTTGTACAGAAGCATCCTGTCCCCCCACTGGATATTCAAACACTTCTTGAATCTGATTAGAGAAATAATTAAACAATGTCTGTACCTTGTTATCTGTGTCCCAGACAGGTAACACGCAATCCAACGCTTTTTCAGAGACATCATAAATTAGACAGAAAGCCTCAGGGTGGTTGGAGAAATATTCAAAGGATTCAAGGATTCAAAGGATTCAAAATGTTTATTGTCATATGCACAGTGAGGAAAAGCAAGTTTCCCTGTACAATGAAATTCTTTCTTTGCAGTCCACACTGAATGCCAAGACAAGTGCAAATTATGTAAAAATAAAAACAGACATACACCTAAATAGAATAAGAATAAATAGAAAAATACACATAAATAAGAAAACAGTAGTGCAGTAGTCTGTAACAAATTGAGTGCAACTGTAACCGGTGGCTCGCGACACCAGTTATGAAACTGTCTGCGTTGTGTAGTTGTTGATGAAATCAGACACGGGACAACAGGCGGCGGTATTTCTCTGGATTTACTTATATTTAACACACAAAGAAGAGCATCCTCTGAATAAATCGCCCTTATTGCTTCTCTTCCATCCATTAACAATGCCAAGAGCGAGAACAAATAAAACATACCTGATATTTAACACACAAAGAAGAGCATCCTCTGAATAAATCGCCCTTATTGCTTCTATAACACAAATGTACACTTGTCACATGTGCTCTCATTTCCACATATAGGCCAAACACAAAAATATAACTAAAATAACCACACAGATATGTAAAATAATATTATATACATAAATTAGAATGAAAATATAGACATAAAAACAACAATTAAAATAAAGATTAATTTAGATCAACAGGAGCTAAAAATAACCCACCTCTTCCATCCATTAACAATGCCAAGAGGAAGAGGAGGAGACAAAACAGGAAATTGAGCAGGCTCATGATGACATCACAGCAATTAAAGGGAAACGCTCATCTTAAGGCAAGTATATGAAAATAAACAATTTTGTGTGAATTATACTAACATTATATACATTTTAACAGTACACTTTCTGTACCTGTTACACAACTACATATATAGTTTTGTCACAAAAACCCTTTACATTTATTCGCTGAACCATCACATTTGTCTGGTAGGACAAATTTTACAAGGGTTGGCTCCGATAGATAGGAGTAATTTAATATATTAACTAAAGATGTTCATTGGTGGCACGCAGACTGGCGAGTTGGGCTTGAAATCCTTGTAAGACTTTGCTTTGATAGTTGAAGGCTGCTTGGACCTGTTACACTTCCACTGGATTCAGATTTGGCAAAGTATTCTGTAATGATCTCAGGCTTGCAGTTTGGTTAGAATCCATTCTGCAGAAGAATTTATTGAACAGATCCAAAACAATTGGCACAAACATGGTCAGCAATGAAGGCAATGGTCAATTCACAAGCAAACAGTCAATCAGACAATCGAGACAGAAACGTTAATCTACACTGATTTCTGTAAGTTAAATGCCCAGGTCAAGTTTGATGCCTACCATATGTCCAGAATTGATGGGGTGGATAGGACAGTCCTGATAAGCCGTGTTTCCACTGTCGGGCCAAAAACGAGTGTACTAGTGCGTGCCAGGGCCAGTCACGTTTCCACTGTCACTTCCGGGGCTTGAACAGGCCTCGTTGGGGCTTCCTCGGGGCCAATGGCCAGGGTTTTTTGGCCCGATGAATACCTTGGGCCAAAGCGGGCCAACTGGGGCTTGCGACATGGTCAAGGTGAAAGGTGGAGTTTACCTTCGGTAAGCAAGTAGTCAGGCAAGATGTGCAAATTTTCACAGTTTTACATCGTGCAAAGAACTTGAACTAAACTTAATTAACAAGCGTGCAACTTAACAAGTGTGCAATTGGCATGCTGACTGCAGGAATGTCCACCAGAGCTGTTGCCCATGAATTGAATGTTCATTTCTCTACCATAAGCCGTCTCCAAAGGTGTTTCAGAGAATTTGGCAGTACATCCAACCGGCCTCACAACCGCAGACCACGTGTAATCACACCAGCCCAGGACCTCCACATCCAGCATCTTCAACTCCAAGATCGTCTGAGACCAGCCACCTGAGATCAGCTGCTGCAACAATCGGTTTGCATAACCAAAGAATTTCTGCACAAACTGTCAGAAACCATCTCAGGGAAGCTCATCTGCATGCTCGTCATCCTGAATCCCGGTTTTCACTGTACAGGGCAGATGGCAGACAGCGTGTATGGCGTTGTGTGGGTGAGCGGTTTGCTGATGTCAATGTTGTGGATCAAGTAGCCCATGGTGGCAGTGGGGTTATGGTATGGGCAGGCGTATGTTATGGACAATGAGTTTCTACCGAGGGGAACGCTAGAGCCCTGAATTACCATGAATGTGTCCGGGGGAAATAGTAAGGAGATATTTGAATTATTTACTAATAAACTAGTGTTTTCTGTGTCAGTGTCGCAAAGATGAAGATGATGATCATGATTCGCCATCTCCTCATTAGACGCGCCTTTAGAGAGAAGTGCATCTTCACGGATTATAATGAAAGAGTTTCTGTTATTGATTTGATTTATTTCATTAAGTAGTAACTTAAAGCTTTCTATAGATATATTTATCATGTCTGTGAGGCATGTATTCGCTGACTTTCGGTTCATTTTTGTGAAGCGCTCCTGTTCAAGACGAGACGGCAGAAAGCACATCATTGTTTTCTTAAAAGCACAACGTTTTGTTGATATTGTGAGTGCACACAAATAAAAGTAGACCCTTTACAGTTCTGAATGATGTATTACTCTTACCTTTATGAGCAAAAATTATGGCGTATTTTAAGGTGTTTCCATTGAAAAAAATGCAGTTGATCGGGCTGATGCCTCCATGTCCCGCGCTTTAGCTTCGACTCTCCGCACAAACTATTGGATGCAGTGCACATTTATCTAGGTTTAACATTTAAACATTGTTATATGCTTGAACTGTTTCAGTAGGCTATATCTATAGATTTTATTTTAGGCAAGTCGTGATGATTTGAGAAGGCTAAATTGATCAAACACAGGCTGGCCGCTTGGTCGTTACTTTAAGAAAGAAAAAAACTTATTTAACGAACAAAAAAAATGCTCCAAACATTTTTCTAAATTCACTTAATAAAAAAGCGAAACAAAATATAATCACTTTGCCATTACATACAAAAATGCTAATCTGATCTGGGTGAAGGGGAAAAAAAAAGACGGGCTCGACTCGGGCCGGTAATTCTGTTAAACTGTCGGACATGTGCCGGGCTAGGGCCTGAGCGTCTAGGCTAGGGCCTAAATTTGAGGCCTGTGCAGGGCTCTACCGGGAACACAATCGCAATTTCTACTGATGGGGATTCTACTGGAACGTGATCTGTACGGAGGGGGAAACCAACAACCCCCCCAGGACTGTGATCTGTACGGATGGGGACCCAATCCAAACACAACACCCCAAACCCTCTTACATCTTTGAGTTCAGCTCATGAAAAATGGGGGCAAAAACAAAAGTGTTGCGTGTATAATTTTGTTCAGTGTAATTATTGCATATTTTGTATGTTTCTTTCAGTAAATAAGTATGCCTAAATGTATGTTCATTACAGAGAGACACGATTGTCCCCAAAACACAACAGTAATCAGAGGGGGATCACATCACATTACACAAAGGACCAGACTAGGTAATTTGGAGTGTAAATGTACCTTGCAAAAGTCATGCACACAGTGGCAAACAGAAGTCTGACTGACAGCAAACAGGTTATCGACTGTCCTGTACTCTGTGGTTGATGCTAGTTTATACAATGCAATAGCTACCCATCTCTCCAGAGGAATGCATAACGGGTATGATATGTCTTGTTGCTGTAGTGCAGGCTTCAGAGTTGAATGAATGAATGAATGAATGAATGAGGCATTTATATAGCGCTTTATTGTGTATTGCAATACACCCAAAGCGCTTTACAATCAAGTTGTACAAATGTATTTGAATGTTTCTCTGTAAACCCTGAAGTTCTAAAGCCACTGCTCATTGATGAATCTTTGAGCAGTGATCTCCCATCAGTCACATGTTCGGGGATAGGCCCACACCTCTGAGGTCTGCATTATATTGGTGTAGTAGTGATGCATCATCTGAAAATTAATAGAATGAAGGGTAAACATTTTATCTAGTTATGTTATAGATCTATATATGTATATAAATGCTAAAACATAAATAGAAGCATCACCTGAAGAATAATAGAATTACAATAAAACAATAAATACCTAATTATGACAGATCTATATGTGTCCATAAATGTATAATGCAGGGCTCTGAACTGGTTCAAGGAACGAAAACGAAAACTGGAAACGAACGAAATTTTGACTGGAACAGAACCGGAAACAGAAACTAAATCAAATTTTATAGTTCCGAACAGAACCGAAAATTTGAAATGGTCATTAACCAGTTAATAACGTTATTTTATCGTTCCATATAATATTTGAAATTTGCTGTCAGTCAATCAGGAATTCAAATAGTACGGCCTATGCAAATGTGACGCTGATTCATCCAGTGAGTGAAATGCCCACGCGCTCAGCTGTGGATTCTTCATAGGTAAGTTGCAATGGCAATAATGCACCGGCGTAGTTTATCCGAGGATAGTGTAAGATGGATTCAACAGATCTTACGCACCTGCAGCGCTTCTATGAACGGAGAAAACAGAATAAAACTATAGGCTTACATAAAAGCAATATATATGCCTATACACGAAATATATTTCACTTAAATCATTGACAGATTAACGAAACGAAAGAAAAAAAAATGCTGAGTTATGCCTACGGTTCATTGTGACGCGCACAAAGACACAACATATTTTTGCGACATTGCAGCCAGTTCATTATCAAAATAAAATACAGTTAAAGAAACGTATAAAAAGTTACAGTGCTCCATTGTCCAATCTGTTGCATTCAGCATGACCACCACCTCGCTGTGCTGATATAGGCTAGCCGAGGATGATGTTTTATGTCGATGAAAGCACAAAGCCTATAATAAATAATATTTTAGCATCCAAATACGTCGCGAAAATGGACACATTTGGATTTGTGCCGAATGAGAGAGATAGGCATCAGTTTCACCTTTATTTTGTTTTTGGATTGACGTTTTTATAAGTACATCAA
Organism: Onychostoma macrolepis; assembly: GCF_012432095.1. Lineage (NCBI taxonomy): Eukaryota > Metazoa > Chordata > Actinopteri > Cypriniformes > Cyprinidae > Onychostoma > Onychostoma macrolepis. The sequence continues at coordinate 600,256 of NC_081167.1, read as the reverse complement.
TCGTATCCTTAAGTTTAGAGAATTTGTTGTGGAGAGAAACTAATAACTGTGTTTATAATGTTTGTAAACATTTTGATTTACCGGCATTTTAACCTATACTGTTGTAACGGTGGCCGCCGCCCTAGCTTAGATAAGCTCTAAGGGAAATGTTCGGGCGCCACTCTGTAACGGTGGCCGCCGCCCTAGCTTAGATAAGCTCTAAGGGAAATGTTCGGGCGCCAGTCAGGACTAATCCTGACAATTTAAGTTAACCCAGAATAGCAAAACAAAGGCCACCTGTTACAATATTAATTTACAAAAACAGTCAAAGAAAAAAAACTCTGTTCACAAGGGGAAGATTTATTCCACGATGTCCATGAGAGAAAAAAAACACAAGTGAAAAAAAAACAGTTCACCACTTCCGTTCACTTTTGAAGCCGTGCAGAAATTGCGTCACGCTAATTCACGTTCCCAACATAGGCAGATTCGCGTCCACAATCATAATTTGTCCATAAAAAGAGAGAAAAAAGAAACATAAAACATTGTTCATTTCATAGTTAAGGAAAAACATCAAACAATAATCTTAAAGCAAAAAAAAAACCAATAACACTACATAAATACAATAAGCACATCGAAAGTGCGGAAGTGAATGTTGTGCGAGTGCGTGCGTGCGTGTGTAGGAGTGAATGAATGAGTGTATGTAGGCGTCTAGAGGTACTGACCACGTTTGTAGTCATAATGGAAACTGGAGAGTGTTTCGGGTTTTGTCCGACACCAGGACAGGTGGATGAGCAGCCATAACTTGTCTTCAGAACAGTTTTACTAACAACAGACGATCGTGATGTGCAATGCTTGAAAGTCAAGTGAACTTTTCGACGCACCAGACATCGCTCACAGGAAGCAACAGTTCGACAAGCGGCAGTCTTTCCACGTCACACGGTAATCCCTTCACGCTCACTACTGCAAACCTACTGATGACGCAATTATTCTCGGGTACGACACACTTCCTTATATCCTCCGTCCTTCCGCCGTTAATTGAACACTCCACCCCCAAACACACAAAGTGAAAGTAAAATGATTTCGGTGGCACGGATTTTCCGCATTGCCACACTCTCCCCCCCTGGAAGTAAACAACCCATGGTTGTTAAAGAAAACAATTAGAAACCTAGGAATTCTTCCTCATCAGAGGTTTCTTGAAATAAGTTAAGGAGTTTTTGTTTTTCCTGGGACTCCAATTCCTCTGCTGTTGGATAGCATGGTTTGAGGTTACACACGTGTGCTGTGCGGACGTCCTCCCCAGTGTCTTCCAACGCTATCTGATAATTCAACGGGCCTAACCGCTTTAAAACCCGGTAAGGACCTTTCCACTTAGGGGCCAGTTTTGCACTGAAATTATGTTGAGCACTGGACTGAGGAAAATTTCTTAACCACACATGGCTTTTTTCTTCAAAGGAGGCTTCACGACGGGTTTTATTGTAACTTCTGAGCTGTCTTTTTTGGGCTCTCTTACAACACTCCTCTGCCTTCAATTTCAGTTGCACTAGATGGTGGACAACATCATATGATGGTGTGGATGGCGAAAGGCTCTGAACTTGGAGTAATTTATCCATGGGGCTTTTCAGTTTTCTCCCTATTTGGAGTTCTGCAGGGGACATCCCAATGCTTTCCTGCACAGCTGAATTAATTGCAAACCGGAGTTCAGGTAAATGCTGATCCCACTTCTTGTGGTTGTCATCCACGTCTGAGGCAATCATGCATTTTAGGGTCCGGTTAACTCTCTCAGTCATATTCGTTTGGGGTGATATGCTGTTGTTAATTTTGGTTGAGATTCCATTTTGCACACAGCTCTTTGAACATGGAGGAAACAAATTGGGTACCACGGTCAGACAAGATGAAGTCTGGAACACCCCACCGGGTAAGGATTTCGGTCCTGAGAATTTTCGCTATGGTTTGTGCATTTGCACGGCGCAAAGGAAACAACTCAACCCAGCGAGTGAAGTAATCCACAAAAACCAGAAGGTATTCATGACGTTGTGTGCTGCTTGGCAACGGCCCCATTATGTCGACACCCACCATTTTGTTGGGTTGCGAGATGGTAATGAGTTGTAGCTTCCCAGCCGGTTTCTGATTTTCACTTTTAAGTGTTTGACACTTTATACAGTGCTTAGCATAATTTTTGACATCAGTCCACATCCCTGGCCAGAAAACAACATCTTGTATTCGCTTGTAAGTTTTATAGATACCTCCATGGCCGCTTAAAGGATGGGAATGGTAGTGATGAAGGACAGCTGGAATAAGACTGCTAGGCAGGTACACTCTGTAGTGAACTTGGCCATTTGACAAGTGGGTCTTGTGATATAGTTTGTCCTCCACAACTTCATATTTGTCTTTTAGATCACTGTTATTGTTCTCTGCCAATGCTTTAAAAACATTTATGATCTCAGGATCTTTCTGTTGTTCTTCCCATATTGACACAACAGAGACTGGAAACTCAATATCCTCTTTCTGGCTGGAGTACAAGCTGCAACAAGGTAAGCTGGAAATCCTAGACAAAGCATCAGGTGCTACATTGAGTTTTCCCTTTCGGTATTCAATTACAAAATCAAACCTTTGCAATCGTAGGGCCCATCTAATGAGACGGCTGGTGGTTTTTGGGGAACTTAAGACCCACTGTAGTGCAGAATGGTCAGTCACTACGGTGAACATCTTGTGCTCCAGGTAATGTTGTCATTTCTCAAGTGCCCATATGACTGCTAGGCACTCTTTCTCTGTAGCAGAGTAATTTGTCTCAGCTTTGTTAAGGGTGCGGCTTGCGTATGCAATGACTTTCTCCAGTCCTTGAGCTTTCCGTTGCGTTAATACAGCACCGAGTCCGGAATCACTGGCATCGGTGTACACAATGAGCGGTAGTTGGAGATTTGGATGGCCAAGGATAGGAGGTGATGTGAGATGTGCCTTCAATTCTTCAAAAGCTTCCTGGCATTGGGGTGACCAGTGAAAAGAATGTCCCTTCTTTTTCAGTGCATTGATGGGTTCAGCGATCTTGGAGAAATTTGGGACAAAGCGGTGATACCATCCAGCTAATCCAAGAAAACGCTGGACCTCTTTGATGTTCCTTGGCACAGGGTAAGATCTGATGGCCTCAACTTTGGATGAGTCTGCTGTGATGCCATTGATGCTAACCACATGTCCCAGGAATGTAATTTCTGTAAGGCAGAACTTGCTCTTTTTAAGGTTTATGGTCAATCCAGCTTCCTGCAGTCGATTGAGAACAGTTTGAAGGTCGTTGAAGTGCTGAGCTACAGATAGTGAGTATATGATAATATCATCGATGTAGACAAAGCAAATGTTTCTTCGTAAGTCTCCCAGTACTGTTTCCATTAACCTCTGGAATGTTGCAGGTGCATTTTTTAATCCAAATGGCATGACATTAAAGTGGAAGAGCCCTGATGGAGTGATGAATGCTGTCTTTGATTTACTCTGAGGGTCCAGGGTTCAAGTCCCTGTTCGGGCGCCACTCTGTAACGGTGGCCGCCGCCCTAGCTTAGATAAGCTCTAAGGGAAATGTTCGGGCGCCACTCTGTAACGGTGGCCGCCGCCCTAGCTTAGATAAGCTCTAAGGGAAATGTTCGGGCGCCAGTCAGGACTAATCCTGACAATTTAAGTTAACCCAGGATAGCAAAACAAAGGCCACCTGTTACAATATTAATTTACAAAAACAGTCAAAGAAAAAAAACTCTGTTCACAAGGGGAAGATTTATTCCATGATGTCCATGAGAGAAAAAAAACACAAGTGAAAAAAAAACAGTTCACCACTTCCGTTCACTTTTGAAGCCGTGCAGAAATTGCGTCACGCTAATTCACGTTCCCAACATAGGCAGATTCGCGTCCACAATCATAATTTGTCCATAAAAAGAGAGAAAAAAGAAACATAAAACATTGTTCATTTCATAGTTAAGGAAAAACATCAAACAATAATCTTAAAGCAAAAAAATAACCAATAACACTACATAAATACAATAAGCACATCGAAAGTGCGGAAGTGAATGTTGTGCGAGTGTGTGCGTGCGTGTGTAGGAGTGAATGAATGAGTGTATGTAGGCGGCTAGAGGTACTGACCACGTTTGCAGTCATAATGGAAACTGGAGAGTGTTTCGGGTTTTGTCCGACACCAGGACAGGTGGATGAGAAGCCATAACTTGTCTTCAGAACAGTTTTACTAACAACAGACGATCGTGATGTGCAATGCTTGAAAGTCAAGTGAACTTTTCGACGCACCAGACATCGCTCACAGGAAGCAACAGTTCGACAAGCGGCAGTCTTTCCACGTCACACGGTAATCCCTTCACGCTCACTACTGCAAACCTACTGATGACGCAATTATTCTCGGGTACGACACACTTCCTTATATCCTCCGTCCTTCCGCCGTTAATTGAACACTCCACCCCCAGGCAGTGGGTTTGTCTTTGAAAAGGGGAAGATGTGAGTATGTGCTCATTATTATGAATTATATGGTTTATTAATATAAACGTGCAATTAGTTGACTAATCGCTTAAAATGAACGACTACTAGTCAACCAGAAAAATCTTTAGTCAAGGGCAGCCCTAGTGCAACATGAGACCAGTTATTTGGGGTACCATCTGGGCAAAGGCAAACAACGGCCGCAGGTGGACAGATTTGAAGTTATCTGGTGCAGTCATCAACCTAGGACAAAGAAAGAGGTATAATCTCTTCTGATCTGCAGGGCTAGCACTGCTGATTCATCCAGAATTTTGAAACAATAGCAACACCATTGAATAATCTGCTATACAGGACAGAAAAGAACCCTATCAGGTGGACAGAGGACTGTGACATTGCATTTAAGAAATTGCTGGAAAAGATGTGCTCCACCTGAGTCCTACAGAGTCAAAATTTCACATACAGATTTCTGATGCAAATTAACACTTTAACGAGGAAATAGGAGTGCTACTAGCCAAGGAAGGCAAAGCAGCCTAGTGCTCTACCTCAGTAGGAATCTATTTTCCAGAGAGACCATGGGTGCGTCCCAATATCCCTCCTCGTTTCCTCATTCCTCCGTCCTCCATCCTATGACCCGGAAAACGTTTGAGCTCAGCCATCTTGAAGGACATCTCAATTCTCTAATTGCACCACGAGGAGGCGAGGAACGAGGAGTGAGGAGGCTTCCAGATGAATGAATGAATGAATGAATATCTTTATTGTCATTGTACAAGTACAACAAATTTGAAGTGGAGGGGACAACTGATTACCTTCTGGGCTGTGGTGATGATCCCCTGGAGAGCCTTGCTTTCTGCAGCAGTGCAGCTAGAAAACCACACAAAAATGCAATATGTCAGAATGCTCTCAACAGAGCAACGGTAAAAGGACACCAACAGGTTTTGTGTGAGCTGGTAATTCCTGAGTATTCTCAGGAGATGAAGTCTCTGGTGTGCTTTCTTAATGATAATAGTGGTGTTGACACTCCACGTCAGATTGTCCTCCATGTGAATGTCCAGAAACCGGAAGTCTGAGACCCTCTCCACACAGTCACCGCTGATGAAAAGAGGCTGAATGTCTGTTTTCTTCATTTTGAAGTCTATTATCAGCTCCTTGGTCTTGGTGGTGTTCAAGATCAAGTTGTTTTTTGTACACCACACAGACAACTGCTCCACCGCAGACTCGTGCCCCCCAGAGATGAGCCCCACCACGGTGGTATCATCAGCAAACTTAATTATAGTGTTACTGGCATGGACAGGGGTGCAATCATGTGTGTAGAGGGTGTACATTTAGGGGCTCGTATGGCGTCAAATCTGTGCCATTAATAACCGAGCGGTAAATCACTTCCGCGAGAGGAAAACAGATCTACACGCGAGGAAATGGAAGCCCGCGAGCTAATTTCAAACACTTGCGCGCGCGTCACTCGTCCTCTGCGCACAATACAAACCCTCGCGCGCACGTGATCATCCCCCACATCCTCGCGCTCGATCTTCTCTCACCTGCTCGCGCGAACACTTCTATTTTTGTCAGTCGTGGGGCGGGGCTTGCTGTTTTAATTGTTATCTCTAACGCCATTGGTTACTTCCCCTTTTCCGGAAGTCAGCTGTGATTGGACGCCTGTGAAAAGGCCATCCATAATTTATTTGAAAAATAAATTCCGTTTACTAGTGATTACAATCTTGTGATGTTACAAAGATAAAACAGGACCATAAACCCTTTTTTTTTTTTTGATAGGTATTTTTATTAGTTTTATATTGCACAATAAACAACAACAATAAAAGAACAAAATAGTTAAAATAATAATGATTAAAAAATAAATCAATAAGTTAAAAAAAAATTTAAAAACAGACTTTTGAGAACAACAATCAGGGCATACAAGCAGTTTCAATGGAAAAATGACTAGACACTCAATAGGGGGCAGACAAGATACTAAGCATTACGTTGCTGGTCAGAGTCAGCATTACATTGGTCCAAATGATCTAGAAACGGTTGCCATATACTGTAAAACTTATTAAGATTACCAATAACTCCATACTGGACTCTTTCCATATGCAATATTCCAGTAAGATAGTTCAACCAGGTCTTAAACTGAGGAACAGTGTCCGATTTCCACAGCCTCAGAATGACACTCTTAGCAGTAATCATTCCGTAAATTATTGTACTTTGTACAGACACATTATGATCTAACAGAGAAATAGAATAACCAAATAATGCAATTTCTGGATCAGGTGTAAAAACACAACCATACATATCCGAGAACCATTTAAATATGTCACGCCAGAAATCGTATAGTTTTGGATATGTCCAAAAGAGATGGGTCAGAGAGCCTTCTGCAGATTTACACCTGTTAGAAATAGGAGAGATAGTAGGAAAAATTCTGTGCAATTTAGATTTTGAATAGTGCAGTCTATGCATCACCTTAAATTGAATTAACTGATGCCTAGAACTAATAGCATTAACCCTGCATAAACCCTTTTTATAGATTTTAATGACACGTTTCCACAGTTTTTAGCATGGTAAATCTACCAAAAAGGTTATATTTGAAATTTTCATACAACATAAAGCTTGGGCTATATTAACTTTGCAAAATGAAAATAAAATAAAATAAAACTAATAGTCAACTTGTTGCTATATGCTGAATTAGTTGTAGTTCACCATTATATGCTTACCCAACCATATTTATATACAACCTCAAAAATGTGAGAAGTGTCCATTAAATAATTGTAAATAATAATAAGTGTTCCTGTGGCTCAGTGGTAGAGCATTGTGTTAGTAGCGCAAAAGGCCATGTGTTCAATTCCCAGGGAACACACATACTGATAACAATAACAACACACAAAAATAACAATAATGTATAACCTGAATGCACTGTAAGTTGCTTTTAAAGCGTCTGCTAAATGCATAAATGTAAATGTAAATTGTAAATGTACATGACTGTAAATCCCAAATTGGTTCAAAGGACCTTTGGATGAATAAATTAATTGTTCATATAAATAAGCAAGAGTTGCTGTATAAACTTTTTAATATATTTTGTATATGTCAAATTTTAGGGGTTGATGGTAATATATTCTTTCATTGTAAGAGGGTTCTGCACTTTACCCTACTTATATTTATAAAAAAAATAAATGACAACTTGCATCTGGTCTGTTGATGAAGCCATGTCTCAGGTTACATGTGAATTATTGCTAAGAGTGTCATTCTGAGGCTGTGGAAATCGGACAGTGTTCCTCAGTTTAAGACCTGGTTGAACTATCTTACTGGAATATTGCATATGGAAAGAGTCCAGTATGGAGTTATTGGTAATCTTAATAAGTTTTACAGTATATGGCAACCGTTTATAGATCATTTGGACCAATGTAATGCTGACTCTGACCAGCAACGTAATGCTTAGTATCTTGTCTGCCCCCTATTGAGTATCTAGTCATTTTTCCATTGAAACTGCTTGTATGCCCTGATTGTTGTTCTCAAAAGTCTGTTTTTAAAATTTTTTTTTACTTATTGATTTATTTTTTAATCATTATTATATTGCGTATTTTGTTCTTTTATTGTTGTTGTTTATTGTGCAATATAAAACTAATAAAAATACCTATCAAAAAAAAAAAAAAAAAAGGGTTTATGGTCCTGTTTTATCTTTGTAACATCACAAGATTGTAATCACTAGTAAACGGAATTTATTTTTCAAATAAATTATGGATGGCCTTTTCACAGGCGTCCAATCACAGCTGACTTCCGGAAAAGGGGAAGTAACCAATGGCGTTAGAGATAACAATTAAAACAGCAAGCCCCGCCCCACGACTGACAAAAATAGAAGTGTTCGCGCGAGCAGGTGAGAGAAGATCGAGCGCGAGGATGTGGGGGATGATCACGCGCGCGCGAGGGCTTGTATTGTCTTTAAGAGTAGACTCTGTGTGAGGATGCTTGCCACTAATATGACTCAGTTTTATACTTTTAGAAACTCAGTGACTACCTCACTTACAGTGAGGTTTGAATATTCAGCTATCAACCCACCCTCTAATTTAATATTCATAGTCCTAAATGTAGATATTCATAAACCTATCAGACCTTATCTGATCTATATTCCAGTAATTTTTTTGTATGTTAATACACAATTCAAATTATCACAGTTTTTTACGTAATTCCTCTGGAAATACAATCAAATGTGCCACGCACTGTTTTCTGAAGCAATATGGGTGCAAAAAAATACCCCTTTATGAGTCACATCACAGAGGATCTCACCTGGACCACCAACACCATGTCACTCTCCAAGAAGGCACAACAGCGCCTACACTTCCTCCGCCGGCTGAAAAGAGCAAATCTCCCTCCACCCATCCTCACCACTTTCTACAGGGGCACCATTGAGAGTGTGCTGACCAGCTGCATCACTGTCTGGTACGGGAACTGTACCGCAGCAGACCGCAAGACCCTCCAGCGGACAGTGAACACAGCTGCAAGGATCATCGGTACCCCTCTCCCCTCCATCCTGGACATTTTCCTTACACGATGCTTCAGCAAAGCAAATAGTATCGTGAAGGACTCCACACATCCCTCCCACAGTCTCTTCCAGCTCCTACCATCAGGAAGACGGTACCGGAGCATCAGAGCCCGCTCTGCCAGACTGCTCAACAGCTTTTTCCCCCAGGCTGTGAGAGCCCTGAACTCAAATCACCCCGCCCCTCTCTGAACCCCCATACAAACCCCCTACCTCCTGAAACATGGACCATCTTAATCTTATGGAACTTTTTGTGCAATCAAGTGTGCTACACACAGGTGAGTGGGCCTGTACAAACCACCTGTAGTAGCACACTCTCTCCTCTATGCGCACTAGTCACTTTTCACACACACTGCTGTGTGTATACAAATCCACAAAAGACTCAGTAATATACATATGTTTACATGCTCATGCACTACAAATCATCCTGCACTATTCCCCAGCCAGCTGCTGACTCACAATGTTTCTCTTCGCACATGTACAGTATTTATCTGAAGCACTCGTATAGTTTGTATTGTTTGTATTTTTTAGTTTATGTATAGGTAAAATATTCTTTTATATATAGCATATTTATAGTCAAATCTATCAGTAGGATAGTTGTGTATAGGTTTATATTGTTTGACTTCACTGCTGTATTCCTGTATTTATGTAGCACCGTGGTCCTGTGAGGCACGACATTTCGTTCCACTGTATGCCCCCGCATGTAGCGGAATGACAATAAAGCTCAACTTGACTTAACTTGAGTTCCCCTTTATTAGGGCTGTCAGAAATAGTTCCTAACAAATCCACATTAAGACTGTTGTGCATCCAAGCTATACACAGTCTTTTTCTCAATCCTGAATGAATATGGGTTTTGGACCCACCTCCCAGATTGTTGTAGATCTCTCCCCATTTAACAAACTCATTAGTTTCAGATCAGGTTGAATCACAAATTACAGATGGCTGTGCTCTAACAGTTACCATTAAGATACTGCATACATTTTATACAACCCCAAATCCCCCCAAAAAGTTGGGACATTCTGTAAAATGCAGACCCACCATGGCCTCCTGAGTCCCCTGGTCCGTCCTGGCCTCCTGAGTCCCCTGGTCCGCCCTGGATGCCTCCAGAGCGCCCACCCCCCCTCCCCGTTGGATGTTGTACGGCGCGGGACGCGTCTATTGGGAGGGGGGGTAGTGTCAGACTGTGTCTCTGCGTCTTGTGGTTCACCTCCTCTCGTGTCCTTATTTGGAGTTCCTGTCCGTGTCCCAGTTTAGTGTTAGTAAAGTTTATTCGTCCCCAGCCCTGTGTTATTAATTATCTCGTTTCCCCCAGTGTTCTTAAGTCCTGTGTTCCCTCGCCTCAGTGTTCGGTCTTGGATGTGTCGAAACCAGCCCGCCGCCCGTGGCTTTCCCTCACACGCCGCCGTCCGCGGCCCGCCCTAGTCCACCGCCAGAGAGTATGGAAAGCCCGCCGGCAGAGAATATGGCAAGTGCCCGCCAGTGCCTGCCCCTCGCAAGTGCCCGCCAGTGCCTGCCCCTCGCAAGTGCCCCCCAGTGCCTCCGCTGGTCCCGTCCAGCCCTCCTGCGTCTCCGCTGGTCCCGTCCAGCTCCGCGCTTCCAGAGCGCCCCCAAGAGTCTGCGCTTCCAGAGCGCCGCCAAGAGTCCGCGCTGCCAGAGCGCCGCCAAGAGTCCGCGTTGCCAGAGCGCCGCCAAGAGCCCGCTATCCCTGATCGCCTGCCCAGAACCACCTTAAATTTCCCCAAGAAAATTTCGCCACCCGCCATGGCTTCCTGAGTCCTCCTGAGTCCCCTGACCCTGCCCAGGGTAGTGTCAGACTGCGTCTCTGCATCTTGTGGTTCCCCTCCTCTCGTGTCCTTATTTGGAGTTCCTGTCCGTGTCCCAGTTTAGTGTTCATTAGTTTATTCGTCCCCAGCCCTGTGTTATTAATTATCTTGTTTCCCCCAGTGTTCTTAAGTCCTGTGTTCCCTCGCCTCAATGTTCGGTCTTGGATGTCAATAGTTGAATGTCTATCATCCTATGTTGTCATTAAGAATGTGTTTGGTTATTGTAAATAAAGTCCTTTGCTCCGAAGCTCCTACGTCTCCGCATGTCCCTGGCGTCAACGACTACAGCAACGTGACACTAATCTTGCTTGATACAAGACTTCAGGTGTTCATCAGTCCATAGTAATAATTGTCTGATTCTCCTTTTCATGATGGGCCACACATTTTCAATAGGGGACAGATCTGCTGGCCAGTCAGTCACATCCACATGAGACTACGAAACCACTCTATTGTAGCACATGCAGAATGAGACCTGGCATTGTCTTGATTTAATAACCATGGACATGAAAGACGTCATCTTAATGGCAGTATATGTCTCTGTACAATATATGCCTCCATGACAATGGCACATTTGCACATATGCCAGTCACCCATGTCGTTTGCTCTGCTGGACACTCATATCATGACAGGTGTTTGCTTTTGCTTCTGTCACTGATGAAAGTCTGAATGGTCCCTTTGGCTCTTTGGGATTGAGAATTTGATGTTCGTTGTCCATGATTTTTGATTTGTTTGACATTTATCTCATGGAATTTGGCACAAATTAGCTTTGCTGGCAAAGACTGAGATGCTTATACCCAAACATGATCCTCTCACCTATTACCAATTCACCTGCTTATTGTGAACCGTTTAAAAAGAGTTCAACGTGAATATTCTATAAGCTTTTCACTTTAATTTTGCCTCTGTTCCAACTTTTTGGAGTGTGTTGCTGTCACAAATCCTGTCTGTGGACTTCTGTCCGCTTGCCACCAGAGGTCGCCCTCTCATTATATTCACTCTCACATTACACAGACTGTTACATGTCACTCCGGACTACATATCCCATGTTCCATTTCACTGATTACGTTTACACCTGCAGCTAATTACACACACTATAAAAATCCGTCTCAAACAATCATTCAACTCAGAGTATTGTTTAGCGATTATCGCTCTCCTAGTGATAGCTACTTTACAGAGCCATTTCCCTGTCTTTGTTTCTAGTTCCTAGTTTTAGTCTAGTCTTGTATCTAAGCCTGTTTATCTCATCTGTCGTCTGTCTGTTGCCTGTCCTGGAATTATAGCCTGTCTTGGATATCCTTTTGTCTTGCCGTTTCGGACTTTGTTTGCACCTCATCTGGACTATTTCCTGTTTGTTGATTACCCATTTGCCTCACCCTCAGGATTACGTTCGCCGTCGACTGACTTACGCCTGTCTTTTGATTACTCTTTCGTCTTGCCTATGCTATATCTGTTGTTGTTGTCGACCCGTGCCTGTTTTATGACCACGTCTTTGAATAAAGCTTTGCAGATGGATCCGCACGCTTCCTCTGTTCAGTCCGATACAGTTGCAGCCTTCAACATAATTTTTTTTTTTTTTTAATTTACAAAATAAATTTAAGTTGGTCAGTGAAAATATTGGAAATCTTTTCTTTGTACTTTTGTCAATAAATAAAAGTTAAAGGGAATTAACAAATCACAGATTCTTGATTTCACTTGGGTTGTAATGTGTAGAGTATATACTGTAGGTCAGTATTTTGAAATGAATAATTTACAGTATTTCAAAAATAATGTCATATTTACTACAGTTTGTGTTACAACACTAAATGTGAGGCATTTGGAAATTTTTTGCTTAAACATTCATTGGAGAGTACTTGTTGTAGAAAATGTATAATGTATTTATCAAACAGCAGTCATCATAATATATTATTAAAGTGACACTTTTGTTTTCTTCAAAAATTCAGTAAAGTTCTAGGCGTTTTAGTGTAAGTGTTTTAATAATGAGTAACCCAATCCTATGGTAATAGGTCTAGACTACCATCTCTACAACAGCACTAATTGCATCAGCACAAGTCTGTTTATCTAACACTTTTATAGGCATCAAACACATCTAATGAGACATCACTACTAATGGCAAATACGTGATAATAGACTCTCTGGGGAGTTTATATTTTTATTTGTCAGTATTACAATATTCTGTCAGATAAATAACATTGTTCAGTAAACATGCCAATTGGTTAAAAAAAAAAGTTGTTCAGTGCAGAGAACATGGAATTTTAACTCTCAACTCTCAACTTTTTTTTATAAACTTACCTTACCTAATAGATGGATCATTTCAAACAGTGCTGTTTTCCCCTTGCTTTAGGTGAATCTGCAGATTACTTGTATATATTCTGTCACATTACTTCTGGTGGATTAATATAGCACTCTTCAACCTATTGCATAAACTTTCATGCTTTTTGAGGGTTTGTAGAATTGAGGGTTGATACTTATTTAAATTTTTTACATTGTGGTTTCCTGAGCACAAATTAAAAATTCACACAAAAACCGTTGTACAGGAAAATCTCATATTAATAAAGGATAATATGCCAAACACAAAATTAAAATGACAGACATGCAATGTAGCCAGATCCTCATACCATAATAAAATGATAAGTGACTGGGCTTGAGAAAAACATGCCTAAAGTAGGAGTAGTGATATTCATATAGGCGTAATTTATGTAATGATTTGCCATTTGAAGTTACACAAGGTTGTCAGCAAACTGAAGGAGACTAGGTAAATCACAGTCACACTGAGCTTTATATTTAACATCAATTCCAAGTTATAGCAATACATCTAAAGAATGATTATGACAATGAGTAGGCCCTGAAACATGTTGTCTAACCACAATAGAGTTGATAATGTTTATAAATGCTGATCCCTGTGCATCTTTTTCATTATCAACATGGAAATTAAGGGTGTATTCACACCAGAAAATTACGCTAGTTCACTTGCTTTGGTCCGGATCAAATACAATGTTGATTTTTTTGTTTGGTGCGGTTAGCTTTTACACTGCCCTTTTTGCAAGTGAACCAGAAATTGTAAACAAAACCACATGTGTGCTAAGGTCATCCATTCATTGGACAGAAATTCTCAAGCACGGAAAACAGGAAGTATAACAACAATATTTTAACTTTTTGTTCACCCGCTGTCCGCTTTGAATAATTTTCTTCCCGACCCGACCGTTCCCGCTAAATTTAGATCTCGTTTCCAGAATCAGACATTTAAATTTCCTCTACTGAAAGAAAGACAGATAGGCTAACAAATAAAAGTGTAGTCTGCACAAAATTATATTTGTTATTTTATTCGTCTTGTCAAGAGTCTTTTACTGACAGCAAAATGTTAAACGAATTTTGTGTCTTAAGACACAAAATTTGTTTAACATCTTGCTGCCAACACAGTAGGAAAAAAAAGTGTCACAGAGAAAATAAAATGTACAAAAATTGTATTCCTTATTTTTATTCGTCTTGTCAGGATACAATTCGTTTAACCTTTACAACACAATAGGAACAAGTGTCGCAGAGAAAAAAAAAGATGTAGGTTGTACAAAAATGGCCTATTATAATTTTATTCGTCTTGTCAAAATACTAAATTCGTTTAACATCTTGCTGTAAACACAGTAGCCTGGGAAAAGTGTCGCGGAAGAAAAATAAATAAATAAATAAATTCAACATCTGTCATTTAAAATTATAGGCTAAGCAAAATATAAACAAAACGGAGTTGAGCGTTCTTCAAGGACAGCGCATCCACACTTTTCTCCATCTTTATTCTGCTCTGTCACTCATCGACAACCTGCTTGTTCTGTCTGCGGGCAGTAGGCTATATTCACTGGTAGGCTAACCTGCTCTGAGCATCCTTATGCGTATGCTGTGCACAGACACTCGCAAATGAAACGAAGCACTGTTTCATGCATGCAGCGCGTGCATAACAGTCCAGTGCAGCCTGTACCGGTGCTTGAATAACGGGCAGATATGCTGTTCTGAAAAGATGTCGGGAACGGGATATTGTTAGACCGCCCGCTCCCGTTCAAATTGCACCAGAGTTACTGACCGCAACCGCGTTTTATTCGGGAATTTAATCCCACTTCGCAAGAAATCTGATCGGGTCCCGTGGTTCCCGCGGGACAGCTACGGGAATGCAGACCTCTATTTCAAATCACATAATTGCAGTAATAGAGGCAATAACTGTCATGTCAGAAATTACACTTACATTACCTAGCTTGCATAACTCGCATAAAATGCATAATGTTTTGTAACTGAGTGAAATATCTTGTGTATTCTTTGCAATTAAGTATTCTTTATGTGGTAATACTACGAGGCACTAGAGGGCGCTCGTTAGACTCACCTGGTTTGTATATCAGGTGAGCAATTGCCTGAAGAAGTAGTTCAGTTTGGGTAGAGGGAACACATGTTTCTTGGTGGCTACTTTGAACTGTAGGTCTACAAATTCCTAGTTGAGAAACCTTTGGTTTTAAGCTCGACATGTGAGTATAATGGAATATTGTCGTCTTCTGTTATTTATAATGTGGGAGGAATACTTATATTTGTTTTTGGTATTTTCTATTTTTTCAGAAGGACTTTTTTTCTTTCTCCTCTTTCATTTCTTGATGTATTTTGGATGCATGTCTGATTGGGACTGTGTTCAACTGAGTACTGTTTGGAGTGGAAAAGCTTTTGATTTGGATTCCTTTGGGGAGGCTCATTCAGCTAACGTTACCAGTCGGAGTTGTCAACTATAAAGCAGAGCAACATATTTCAACTCACTCAATGTTTTTCTTCAGAACGAATAACTCATTTTTTTCCACATGATGGATCATCGTTTCTCAGATAAGAACTTTATGACGATTTCTTTGGTGTAAGATCAAGGACTAGGTTTCGAGACTTATTTTTTTCTTTCTTTATCCTATATAATTAAGAACATATTCTCATTGGGTGAATAAATGTGACAAAAGAAATACTGTTTGCTGAAGTTCATAATTGTGCTTTATTTGATCTTAGTGAAAAACCCTCATATGTGGCTAATCTGAAAACAAGAAAGAGAGGTTACAGTTTGTAAAAGTATTTATACAGTGTGTTACTGGATCAAAAGGTGTGATGAAGATATGACATGGCAATAAGGTTTGGTGCTAGACAGAGTTTACTGTCAATGCAGTATGACATGACTGAATCTACACTGTAACTGCACTTTTCAGATGAGTTATAGTAATGTGCAGTCCCTACCATGGTAATGCCTCTATATACAGTATCACATGGCATAATGTAATGTAAAATGCTGTATTTGATGTCATCTGTCTCCCTTCTTCTGATACATCTCTGATAAATCTCTGATCAGTTCCTCTCCCTTGTATTCTGCTGTATGTTCACAAATTGCAAAACACACAGTTATACAAATGAGGATGTCCTCAAATGTTTTTGTGTGTGTGATTTTATCAGGTTTTGCTCACTTCTGGGCAGAGGTGGGTAGTAATGAGTTACTTGAGTAAATTTTTTGGGTAACTAATACTTTTAGAGTATATTTAAAAATGGGTACTTTTACTCTTACTCAAGTATTTAGTGAAAAAACTGTACTTTTACTTCGTTACTGTCTTAATGCAATACAAGTTAAAAATCCTTCAGTTTATTCCAAACGCGCCGTCTACTTTTTTCTGGGCAATGAGCGATGCCCGTTCGCGAATGATTCATTCTTTTGAGTCAATTCTGTTCGAAGGCTTGATCAAACCAGTTGGCAGACCAGTGAATCGGTTCGCGAATCAGTATGAATGATTCGTTCAGTCGTCAGAGTCGGCTCAGAGTTATAACATCAAGAGCCTTGAAGACGTGGCTTTGGATCTACAGTCAGTTGAAAGCAAAGGCTATGGTTTGCTATGAAGATCTTTATTAGATGAACACCGCATGTGCTGTCGGTTCCACAGGTATAGATTCGATTACAATACACGATACCACTATGACATTACCAGTTTGTTGTACATGTACCTTACACATTAAATACAACGTATAATTTATTCATTAAATAAGCTGTCACACAGTATGAAATGAACACCCGCCAAACCCGCGTTAGTTCCAGGAAGAATGCCTAGACACAATTAATATTGATATTTTCACAATAATTATGCTTGCAGAAATAAAGACTACATTTCTTTACATTTTTCAGAACAGACAGAAGAAGATCCGTCAATGTGCATTTGTTTCGTTATGTTCAGATGTTCTGTAAGTTAGCGGTCATGTGAGGAGTTTTCACTCTTCTCCTTGTCAGAGGTTATATACATATATAGATTTATTATACATAATTAATATACTTTAAAATTATTTAATTTAATTCAGTGATGCAAATCAGAATTTTTATCAGCTGTTACTCCAGTTTTCAGAGTCATATGATCCTTCAGAAGTTATTCAAATATATTTATATTATATATATATATTATATCAAATATATAGGTATGTTTTGAAGCTGGGATGCTGGTTTATGCTGGTTTAAGATGGTCTTTAGCTGGTCATGTGCTGGTCTTAAGCTGGTCGGACCATCTTAAGACCAGCACATGACCAACTTAAACCAGCTTAAATCAGCTCAAATCAGCATCCCATGCTTCAAAACATACCTTACCAGCATATGCTGTTTTTTTCAAAAGAGAACAGTTTTGCTGCTTAATATTTTTTGGAACCTGTGACATTTTGTTCAGGATTATTTTATGAATAGAAAGCTAAAAAAGAACAGCATTGCTAATAAATCAGGCTGATAAAAATTCTGATTTGCATCACTGAAATAAATTACATTAAAAAAAAAAAACATTAAAAGTATTTTGAACGGCAGTGTGTGTATGAATGTATGTGTGTGTGTGTGTGTATATGTATGTATATATACATTTTATCTAAATATCTATATATATAAATAAAAATAGACTATATTCAGTATATGATCCAAAGTAACTAGTAACTAACTACTTGAGTAGTTTTTTTATCCAATACTTTTTTACTCTTACTCAAGTAACTATTCAGACTATTAATTTTACTTGAGTAAATATTTCTTCAAGTACTTTTACTTTTACTTGAGTACAGTTTTTGGGTACTCTACCCACCTCTGCTTCTGGGTAACAATTTGTCCCCAAAATATGGGTCATTAGGTACAGACACAGACACACCTATCATTATGATGACATTTCATAGGAGTAATGGGTTTTATAGCATACTGTACAAACTATATATTCTATCCCCCTACACTAACCCTACTCCTAAACCTACCCTTACGAAAATGTATTTTTTATTTTTATTTTTTTTATAGAAAAAAAGTCTCCCACAAGGAAATTGATTTCAGACATTGCCATCTTTGAGGAACATTTTGTTCCCATAACATAGGGTTTACCTGAACCACACACACACATGTACAAAATAGTGGTTATCATCGAAGATAAATCACTTTCAGTGCAAAAAAATAAATAAATAAAAAAAAAAAATAATAATAATTACATTTGATTGCCCCTAAATAGCAAACAAGTTCTTTAGAAATTATATCTATTGAATCTATATCTATAGATATCTATAGCTGCACCAAATGATTCACTGGTTAACCATTAAGATGAGTTAGATTAAATAATAGACAAATGTATGAAACTGAATGAGAAGACATGCAAATGAAAAGCTTGATAGTAAGAGCATTATCAAAAGCAGTTACTGTGAATGAAACATTGATATAGATGAAACAATTATTTTGTGTAGTGAAAAGAATACTTTGTGGTTGTGTGTATTGTACTAAGACAATTGAAAATATGCTGAAATGTTTGAAAAAAGTGCACTTTTGATGATCTGTTGTGATATTAGTACTAAGAGTTTTGAAAAAGTACACCTTACTTGTGAAATTAGTACCAAAGCGAGCAACAAAAACTGTAACAACCATGCCTAAAATGTAATAACACTGACGAGATGACAAATGTAATATGAGATGAAAGATGCATTTCATACCAGATGATTTGGGTATAGACAATTACAGGAGCACTGAATTGTCACATCCCCTAGATGTCGCCATTGCCCCACTACAGAACTAGGCATATATAAAACATTTTAGAAAATAAATAAACATGCACATATATATATATATATATATATATTAGTATACAGTATGAAACAAACAAGATCTAGATGTGTAAATGAGGGAATGACTAGAATAGAATAGAATAGAATATACTTTATTGTCCCATTTCTGGGAAATTCGTCTTGGACTCCATGACATGGCCAGTACACAATACAACTTACATAACATAGTACAACAATCAATAATTTACGCATAACAAATACATTAAAAAGCTACAATATTCCGAACAACCACCTCATCTTTGCAATTCTCTATTCAATAATTTCACCGCAGTTGGCACAAAATAATTTTGCAGCGATTTGATTTACTTATCAAAATCCTTAAGCGTCTTCCTGAGGGTAACGTTAAAATTTTCATATAAAATATGTGTATCATCGGCAACAATTTTCTTAGCTTGTCTTAAAACAGATACCTCGTACATCTCCTGAATAGGTTGTTTCGCTTCCCAGCCTGCAATTTTTAAAGCAGTTTATACAAGAGAGCAAGTTTCGATTTTGATTGAACAGTCAGATTTCTATACCATGCTGTAATACCATATCTTATCAAACTCTCAAAGACAGACCAATAGAACAAAAATAAAATCCTCTGATTTACCCTGAATACTTTTAACCTTCGCAAAAAATATAACCTCTGCTGCAATCTAGAACACAGACGGTTGATGTGAGAAGACCAACATAATGAATTGTGCAAATAAACACCCAAGTACAGTGTTTATGAGATGAAACCTGTTCAATTAATTGTCCATGTATCATTCCAGGACTATGATCCCCTACAAATCTAGGGTCGAAGATCATTTCAACAGTCTTTTTTTTCATTTAAAATCAAAGAATTTTCATCACACCATCCTACTAATCTAGCAACTTCTAAAAAGTACTGCGAAGGACTAGTGTTCCTATGCAAGAAACTCAGTATTGCTATGTCATCTGAGAATTTCATGAAAAAAATATTATCCCGATGCGAGACACATTCATTAGTATATAGCATGAACAAAATGGGTGAACTAATGCAGCCCTGCGGGGCCCCTGTATTTGTGATTTTCACCTCAGAATAACAGTTGTTGACCCTAATTTGTTGTTTATGATTTGTTAAAAATAAATAAAACCATTTAATACAAAAAGAATTCACTTTCAATTGCATCGGCTTCCTAATTAATATCTTAGGTTGGAGTGTATTGAAAGCCGAACTAAAATTTATAAAAAGTAAATGTGCATATGCTTGGGTATCCTCTAAATGTCTGCTTACCAAATGAGTGATCCAGTTAATGGCATCCTCAGTCCCCCGTCCAGCCTTATGAGCGAACTGCAATGGGTCAAGTGATAGTTTAACCTCCTCTTTTAGAACACTTACAACCAGTGGTGTAGTGGTGCCTGGAGAAGTGGGTATACTCTTAATTTATGCCCCCAGTTGTTTTTTAAATGGCCCGGCAAAGGATGAACGACCTGTGTCATAAACAGTGACATGTAAAACTAGTCTTGCATATTTAGTTCACTCCAAAATGGGCCAGTAATATTTGCACGCTGTCACTTAACTTCTGCTGCTTGAGTAAGGATCATTATGAAAATAATATTATCCACAGAAGAGGTGCAGATTTTGCAATAATTAAAATAAATATATAAATAGACTGCAGCAACTGACATTTTGTCAGAACCTCTAGTAAATTACATGCTATTGTGTTTAGTTGTCTGTTCAGAATTGTGGGAGAATTGTGATTCTCAATCATTTCAGAAGTGAGGGGGACAGGAATGTCAAATATAATTACTTTTTTTGTCTAATTGATAGGTGTTATTACGATTATTTATTAATTATTACCTCTTTCTTTTAATCGGCTGAGAAATCAAATACACTGCTGGACAATAACCATTAATTTATAATATTTTTCCTGTATTTTCCTAATGACAATTTTATGATTTGTTTAGCCTATATACCACATTTTCCCCCCATTTTTATCACAGAATAAGGCAGAATATATATTTTATAGCCTAGTAGCCTATCTATTGCCAAGTGTAATAAATGCTATCAATTAGCACTGCATTATTCAGAATCAGATGCTTTTTTATTACCTGGAGATGACTTGAAAAACACACATAAACCATATTGTCGCAATCATGTGTTTCCTGTCTTCACGTTTCTTTTTATTCAGCTTTGCTACAGTAGAGATAGCTTTGGCTACAGCGATAGCTGGATTCATGCACGTTGTGACTCGTAAGTAGACTACTTCTATGAGGCCGTTTCGGACTTTCTGTGTGAGAGTGCCATCCGGCTTCGAGTAGCCTATAAACATTCAGTGCATGAGAGTGTTTACGTCTCGTTCCTGACCGTATCATTGTCTTTACTGGATGTTTTTAGGGAATATTTGCATTTACTCACATGCGATTGGATTAGTTACTCATATGCTGGACTATCATGATTTGGCTATGATGCGCATCAGAGGGGATTTAGAAGTGGGTATACGGAATGCCAACTGATAAAGAAGTGGGTATACGAAGTCAAGGCCACAGGTCTAAAGTCACAGTTCTCAGCTGGACAATTTTTCTTGGGAACCGCCAAAATTACAGGTTTTTTTTTCCACAAAGAAGGAATGCTATACAGATCTAAAGATCTCTGAAAAATAGGACAGAATGCTGGAGTAAGTTCTTTAAGCACAACTTTTTAGCAAGAAGGCAGAGATTCCATCAGGATCCGTAGATTTTTTGGTACATACACCTTTAAATATCGAACAAACTATGTGTGGGGCAACCTTTAATCTCTGATCTGAATTACATATAATAGAGTCTAGATCAGCCATTTCCTCTAATGGTGACTCAAACCAAAGAAAAAAAAATTATTCAGATCATTTGCTCTTTGCTGGTCAGTACTAGTGATAAACATATTCCGGTGGGGTTCCATATTAGTTACTACTTTCATAGTATCCCATAATTTTCTTGAATCCCCAGATTAAAAATTTTGTTCTATAATGTCCCTATGTTTTTTTTCTAGCCTTCTTTAAGTCAAAGTTTAAGTCTCAAAGACAGCACATTACTTAAAATCATAGACAGCAGCGGAGGTTTATTCCCCCGGTTCCGGAGACGGTGTCGAATTCCTCCTCTCTTTCCTCTTCTCCGAGGTCGTGCCAAATAACCTCGCTGCCTCCTGACGACCTCAGGTATGTCTGCAGGTGGCGTCGTCCATGCAGGCCTCAATGAAAGCAACTCATATCTGTTGTAATAGATCGGTAGCACGCCAAAGGTGAGTGCAGGTGACTCTCGAATCACCATGAAGATCTCCCTTCCGATCAGCACAAGCAACAAAAACTGTGCCAGTATCATCTTCATTGTATGAAACACAACTAAACACAGTTACACTAAAAACAGCGTTAAAAACACCACATAACAAACAAACAAGCTGGCCAGTGTACATGTGTCCGTGTCACCCGCAGAGCAGCGCCACCGTAAAAAAGCTCTTTGAATCCTTACCCGTTGCAAAGTTTAAGCCATTCTATCACATATACAGTATATCACATTTCATACTTTTGAATCTCACAAGTGTCAGTATGTTAATGCACGTCTTTTGTTTCCTGGTCAGGGCCAACAGCAGATCAGGCCCATTTAAATATGATCAAAGTGCTCTCAACAGCTTTACTTGCCTTAAACTACCTGTAATGTTATGCAACTGCTAATGCATTCCAACAGTCAGAGTGTATCATCCCTGAACGTCAGCGGAGACCAGGACACCTAGATGAGCCTCAGAGACAGATCCCCAGTGAAGACCTCGTCACCTAGACAGCCATCAGGACAAGACCATGGGAACCAGATGAGTCCTTTACACAATCTGACTTTGCTGCAGTTGGAACAAACTGCTGGTTCGTCTGGTCAGAGGAGAACTAGCCCCCCGACTGAGCCTGGTTTCTCCCAAGGATTTTTCACCATTCTGTCACTGATGGAGTTTTGGTTCCTTGCCGCTGTCGCCTCTGGCTTGCTTAGTTGGGGACACTTCATTTCCAGTGATATCGTCGACTTGATTGCACAGATACTATTTAAACTGAAATGAGCTGGATGATGACATCACTAAATTCAATAATGAAATGCCTTTAACTGAAAATTTAGTGTTTAATTTTGTCATTTTACATTATTGACACACTATTTTCCTATTTTGATATTGTGCACTTTATAAATAAAGGTGACTTGACTATTAAGCCCACTATGTTTTGCTTCAGCGGCCGTGGGACATTGTATACCGTAAAAGATGCCTGTTTTTTGTTTTTTTAAATGAAGTTCCTAAACTTAAGTTAGGGAGAAGCAAGCCCATCTAATCTTTCAATCAACAGTCAGAGTATATAAGCAGCTGCTTACCTCTCTCCAGTCTCAGCTGCTCCAGCGTTCCTCCACCTCCCAAATCTCCACCTTCATCTAGGTGCCTTGCCCTTTGTAATCATCTTATATCAAGTCCATGGGGGGTATATCAGAGCTCGAGTTGAAGCTGCTTCATCGAGCCCCTCACCAGTGGACAGCAAGCCAAATGAGTTTACACTCTATTTCCTAAAGATTATATGGGCAAACAAACTCGTTAATATAAAGGGATGTAGAATCACTTTTTTAGACTTCTGACTTAAAAATAAGACATCACCACAGTGGAAAATGAGGCTCTGCACAACTTGAGTAGAAATTCAGTTGATTTCATTAAACCGGCAGACAAGCACTGGTTTTAATGAATACATCTGATTATATGGGAGAAATCAGGAGGCAGTTCTCTGATAATCAGTTCTACAAAGGAATGGTAGAAATGGCATGATTGGTCCTTTCAGAGAATTATTTTAGTGTCATGATCCTTGCCTGTGTTCTCCTCTCTTGTGTTTAGTACTCTTGTTTTATAATGTGTTTCTGTTCCTGTTGTTTCCCTTTTCACTTCTTTTGTTTAGATCATGTACCTGACTGGTAACACTTCAGAACACTGTTAATGAATAACTACACAGGAACAAATGACAAATGCACTATTAACATTTTAGTAACTACTGTTAACTAACAACTCTGATTAAAGAATCAGTAAGTAGTAACTGTGGTAGTTCACTATTAGCTAATCAGTAACTACTATTTTTCTTTTTTTTTTCATATCTCCCAGAGAACTACTGAGAACTACTATATACAGGTTCATAATTAATGTGAATTATTCAACATGTATAATTAATTCTAAAATGAAAATCATGATAACCCACTAGTAATGCCTCAAGTATTACCAAACCCGTCAGAAGGAATTACTAATTATTTGGATCAGTATTCCAAAGTGAAGATCATAACGCTCTAGTAAGGACTGAAGTAACTGTAAGCTTTTGAGGTATATGTAAAGTTTTGGATAGTAATGGCTCAAGAAGTACTGCATCCTTCTAAAGTAATTACTTATCATTCGGATCAGTATTCTAAAGTGAAGATCATGGTAACTAACCCACTAGTAATGACTCAAGTGTTACCAAAGCCATCAGAAGTATTACTATCCACATGAGCTGCTGCTCCCGTCCCCTTTTTCCAGAATAGGGCTTTGCCTTTACAGCTCGTACCTCAGATACACTGCCAAAAAAACATCTCTTTGGTTTTGATTATCATGTCTATTGCGCTGAAATCATGCATTTTAAAGCCATATATACGTTTAAACTTCTGATATACAATTTTCTAAACGCACACATCTGAAGCATGCACACAGAAAGCATCTGTCACACGGCATGCGAGTACTAAACTAATTGTCTTTTATGTCTTATTGAACTTAAACTGTCAAATACAAACCATTTTATGTTAAAAACACACAAAAGTTATGAAAACAGTCATGTCAGGTCTGTTAAGGTAAACTTCTGGAAAAAGATATTGCATATATATTGTCACGGTGCACACAGCAGGGAGGAACGAGGAACACGCAGACGAGGAGTAACTTCAAAATAATAGTCTTTAATGAGGACATCAGGACAGGGCAAGACAAGGCAAGGTTCGCACAGACAGGAACACCGGGGAATAACGAGTAGACCAGACAAACACTAACTAAACAGGCAGGAACTAAATACACATGACAATCACTGATAATTACTGAAACACGGCTGGACAAGACTTAACTAATAATCACACACGTAACAAGGACAGGAACAAGACCAAATATGGAAACAAGAGGCGGGAACACATGACAGACACGACAGAGGATGTAACATATATATATATATATATATATATATATATATATATATATTAGATCTGTGTATTAAGTGACAACAGCATAATATACAGTACCTACTGCTGTCTACGGTGTTATCGTGACCCAAACAATAATATAAAAGCAGAAAACCACTCACTGCTCTGGACTGAATAATGTCTATAGCTTTAATAAGAAGACATTTCTTACTTGAATGCTGCTTTTAAATGCTCTAGTGTGATGATAAACATGGCGGATTGTGTGCGCTCAGGACGGGGTCTCTGCTAATGCGGCAGTGTCCGTCAACAGTCGTGGTGATTCTGTGAACGGCTTGTTCTGAGTCCAGTGCTTATAATTTATGTGGATTTTTTTTTTAAAAAGGAGCAGGTTGATTTTTATCATTATAGGGTGGTTGTGAACACACACTGCCAACACACATTTATGTTCAAACACCATGTAAAAGTGAATTTTACATAATAGGTGTCCTTTAAAGGAAAAAAACAATTAGAACTATAAATGAACTGGAGTACTGGAGTGAGTTGCCTCATTTGAAACTCATGAACTTTTCAAAGAACTGAATAAAACAGCAATTTACTGTATTAGCAATTTACCTTGGTTCTGTTGGAGTTACAAAGACATTTTGTATCTTCTGGTCTTGACTTGCTTGTGTTCTTCCACTGGCCAAAATGGTTGGCAGTCATTCAAGTGATCAAGGTGGAAGAATAATGCCATAATTGTAATCAGGGGTGGACATACAGTAAGTGGTGCGCAGAAGTGAATGCACAACCAAGGTAAAAATAAATAAATAAATGGCTAACACTTTCTATGAAGCCCGTATTTATAATACATTATAAAGGTATTCTTAAGGCATTATAATGCATGCATAATGCATTATAAATAATGTTATAATATGTTGTATCGTCTCATGAATATTCATAAGAACAGTTTCAATGTATTATAATAGTTACTTATTTGTGGTTGTAGCTTTTAAGAGTATGATGATTTATAACACACAATGAACACGATCCATCCTCTTAAATTACAATGGATTATATTTCTCATAGTCATAATGTATTATAAGTCACATATCTTGCCACATTACTTATGTTACTTTACTTAAAGCAGACAAAGACCACTTATAAGTAATAATAATAACAATATATATATATATATATATATATATATATATATATACAGTGGGGCAAAAAAGTATTTAGTCAGCCACCAATTGTGCAAGTTCTCCCACTTAAAAAGATGAGAGAGGCCTGTAATTTTCATCATAGGTATACCTCAACTATGAGAGACAAAATTAGGAAATAAAATCCAGAAAATCACATTGTAGGATTTTTAAAGAATTAATTGGTAAATTCCTCGGTAAAATAAGTATTTGGTCACCTACAAACAAGCAAGATTTCTGGCTCTCACAGACCTGTAACTTCTTCTTTAAGAGGCTCCACTCGTTACCTGTATTAATGGCATCTGTTTGAACTTGTTATCAGTATAAAAGACACCTGTCCACAACCTCAAACAGTCCAACTCCAAACTCCACCATGGCCAAGACCAAAGAGCTGTCAAAGGACACCAGAAACAAAATTGTAGACCTGCACCAGGCTGGGAAGACTGAATCTGCAATAGGTAAGCAGCTTGGTGTGAATAAATCAACTATGGGAGCAATTATTAGAAAATGGAAGACATACAAGACCACTGATAATCTCCCTCGATCTGGGGCTCCACGCAAGATCTCACCCCGTGGCGTCAAAATGATCATAAGAACTGTGAGCAAAAATCCCAGAACCACACGGGTGGACCTAGTGAATGACCTGCAGAGAGCTGGGACCAAAGTAACAAAGGCCTCAAATCCTGCAGTGTCAGACGTGTCCCCCTGCTTAAGCCAGTACATGTCAGGGCCCGTCTGAAGTTTGCTAGAGAGCATTTGGATGATCCAGAAGAGGATTGGGAGAATGTCATATGGTCAGATGAAACCAAAATAGAACTTTTTGGTAAAAACTCAACTTGTCATGTTTGGAGGAGAAAGAATGCTGAGTTGCATCCAAAGAACACCATACCTACTGTGAAGCATGGGGGTGGAAACATCATGCTTTGGGGCTGTTTTTCTGCAAAGGGACCAGGACGACTGATCCGTGTAAACGAAAGAATGAATGGGGCCATGTATCGTGAGATTTTGAGTGAAAACCTCCTTCCATCAGCAAGGGCATTGAAGATGAAACGTGGCTGGTTCTTTCAGCATGACAATGATGCCAAACACACCGCCCGGTCAACGAAGGAGTGGCTTCGTAAGAAGCATTTCAAGGTCCTGGAGTGGCCTAGCCAGTCTCCAGATCTCAACCCTATCGAAAATCTTTAGAGGGAGTTGAAAGTCCGTGTTGCCCAGCAACAGCCCCAAAACATTACTGCTCTAGAGGAGATCTGCATGGAGGAATGGACCAAAATACCAGCAACAGTGTGTGAAGACTTACAGAAAACGTTTGACCTCTGTCATTGCCAACAAAGGGTATATAACAAAGTATTGAGATGAAATTTTGTTATTGACCAAATACTTATTTTCCACCATAATTTGCAAATAAATTCTTTAAAAATCCTACAATGTGATTTTCTGGATTTTTTTTTTCTCATTTTGTCTCTCATAGTTGAGGTATACCTCAACTATATATATAATATGATGAAAATTACAGGCTTCTCTCATCTTTTTAAGTGGGAGAACTTGCACAATTGGTGGCTGACTAAATACTTTTTTGCCCCACTGCATATATATATATATATATATATATATATATATATATTTTTTTTAACAGCCATAAGATCAGATGAATGTGTAATATGACTGTCACGAATCCGGTCTGTGACCTTCCGCCCGGTAGCCACAAGAGGTTGCCCTTCCATCGAATTGACTCTTGCACTACACTACTGTTGCACGTCACCCACGGACTACAATACCCATCATCCATTGCACTGACGACACACACAGCTGATTGCACTGATTACACAGCTTACTTAAGCCATGGACTTCCTTAGTCAGACCGCCGAGTATTGTCTGCATTTATCTCTCTCCTAGTGATAGCAACCTTACGGAGCCATTCCGTGTTTTCTGAAGTTAAGTCTATCCTAACCTTTTTTATAGTCTGTTTCATCTGTGTCCTGATCCTTGCCTGGTTTATCTTGTCTCGTCTGTCAGCCGCCTGCCCTGGATCTATTGTCTGTTTGAATTAACCCTTGTCTTGCCGATTCGGACTCTGTTCGCGCCTTACCTGGATTATTTCTCACATTTTGGATTACCTCTCTTGTCTAGCCCTCTGGATACTGTTTGCTGTTGTTCGACCCAGCCTGTGTTTCGACCATGTTTTACAAATAAAGCTTGCACTTGGATCCGCACGCCTCACGTCTCGTCTGCCTCGTTACAGAATACTCGGCCACACGAGGATCCAGCTGCTTTTCTAACGGACCCTGGTCAGGTATGGACCCATTCAATCAGCTGCTTGTCCTGCGTCAAGGGAGTCTATCCATTGAGGAGTACGTCACTCAATTTGGTGTGTTTTCTGACAAGGTACCTTTTGATGAGGTTGTATTAAAAGACATTTTTCGTTTCGGACTAAGTGAGCCCGTAAAGTCATGGTTACCTGAAGGAAAGTTTAATGTTAGTTTAAGGGATTTTATGGACTATGCTTTGCTGTGTGCTGGCTCTTCGTTTACTGTGGGTGTCGTGGAAGAGGAACACGACACCGAGTCTGTGACTGAGAAGGCGGACGCACCAGAATGCACTCACAAAATGGCGGACGCAACAACGCACCGTCATTTCTCAGCTGATCTTCGTGAGTCAAGTCAAGTAACAGTTTATCATCATGAGCCAAGTCACATCACAGCTGTTCACCCAGAGTCATGTCACGTCACAGCTGATCTTACAGAATCTCGTCACATCACAGCTGTTCACCCAGAGTCACGTCATGTCACAACTGATCTTCCAGAATCTCGTCACATCACAGCTGTTCACCCAGAGTCTCGTCACGTCTCAGCTGATCTGCCAGAGTCTCGTCACGTCACAGCTGATCTGCCAGAGCCTCGTCACGTCACAGCTGATCTGCCAGAGCCTCGTCATGTCTCGTGTCTACCACTCCAGAGCCACGTCCTGTTGCAGGTGTTTAACTGCAATCCACCACCGTCCTATCAAGGGAACCTGTCATCAAGCATCAGAGGTTGGTATCCAAAGTGGAGGAACCACCGCTGGTGTCAAGACGCACAGCGGGTATCTCCAAACCTAATCACTCCAGTCCGCTTGCTCATGAACTCATTCCTCTGTCCAAAGTGCTTCCCATTATGGAAATCGCTTTATGTTGCGTTTGGACTGCGTACACCACCACAGAACTGCCTGAGGTGGCGTCCACTGAGATGTCTCCAGAGGTGGCGGCTGATGCTGCTGAACCTCTTGGGGTAGTGACGCTCGCTGCTGGGTTCTCAGAGGCGAGGGCACCCGCTGCAGTCTCTCCAGAGGTGGCAGCACATTCTACAGATGTCTTGCAAGTACGATGTCAGACGCTGTAATATGCTCTGGTCCCCTCCCTGCTTACCGGGGTGATGAGATTCATAGCAGACTGTCGTCACTTAATGGCTGGATGTCTAAGTGGTGCCCGCAAAATAACATAGGCTTTATAGACAATTGGAAGAATTTTTGGGGCAGACCTGACCTGTTGAAAAGAGATGGTGTTCATCCCTCCTGGGGTGGTGCCGCTCTTCTCTCTAGAAATATGGCACATAGTCTTAGAGTTTGTACTTAACTAACTGGAGCCCAGGTCAGGAAGCAGACAGACTGGCTAAACCTACCGTCTGCTAGCCGCCTCACGTCACAGAAGTCAGTTAACGCTCAGCACATAGAGACTCCTTCACCTAGATATCACACTATAGAGACTGTGTCTGTTCCCCGAACTAGAAAATACAGAAAACATCCAAACCAAAGTAATAGTAACAATTTAATTGATGTTCAACAAATAAAAACCGATATAATACAGATAAACACATGATAAAGCTTGGCTTATTGAATATTAGATCCCTTTCTTCAAAAGCACTTTTTGTAAATGATATGTTCACTGACCATAAACTAGATGTGCTTTGTCTGACAGAAACCTGGCTAAAACAAGATGATTACATTACTTTAAAGGAGACTACACCCCAAGATTACTGTTACAAACATGAACCGCGACCAAAAGGTAAAGGGGGAGGTGTTGCTACAATTTATAGCAATATTTTGGTATAATGAGGACACTCGCGCCCTAAAGAGAGCAGCCCGGAAAATGGAGCGCAGCTGGAGGAAAACTAAATTAGAGGTATTTCGTTTAGCTTGGCGGGAAAGTACCCTATCCTACAGAAAAGCATTAAAAACTGCTAGATCTGATTACTTTTCGTCCCTTCTAGAAGAAAACAAACTTAACCCTCTGTATTTATTCAATACAGTAACTAAATTAACGAAAAATCAAGCATCAACAGGTGTTGGCATTTCCCAAGAGCATAGCAGTAATGACTTTATGAACTACTTCACTTCCAAGATCGATACTATCAGAGATAAAATTGTATCCTTGCAGCCGTCAGCTACAGTATCGCATCAGATAGCGCACTATAGATCCCCTGAGGAACAATTCCATTCATTCTCTACTGTGGGAGAGGAAGAATTGTATAAACTTGTTAAATCATCTAAACCAACAACATGTATGTTAGACCGATTCCATCTAAACTACTAAAAGAGCTGCTTCCAGAAGTCATAGATCCTCTTTTGGCTATTATTAATTCATCATTGTCATTAGGATATGTCCCCAAAACCTTCAAATTGGCTGTTATTAAGCCTCTCATTAAAAAACCACAACTTTTAATTACAGACCGATCTCAAATCTCCCTTTTCTGTCAAAGATACTAGAAAAGGTAGTATCCTCACAATTATATTCCTTCCTAGAGAAAAATGATATATGTGTGGAATTCCAGTCAGGATTTATATCGTATCATAGTACTGAGACTGCTCTCATTAGAGTTACAAATGACCTGCTTCTATCATCTGATCGTGGTTGTATCTCTTTATTAGTTCTACTGGATCTTAGCGCTGCGTTCGACACTATCGACCACAACATTCTTTTGAATAGACTAGAAAACTTTGTTGGCATTAGTGGAAGTGCCTTAGCATGGTTCAAATCATACTTATCTGACCGCCATCAGTTGCACTGGCTCCCTATCAAACATCGGATAGTTGTTAATTACTTATAAAGCCCTGAATGTTTTAGCTCCTCAGTACTTGAGCGAGCTCTTATCACATTATAGTCCTCCTCGTCCAATGTGTTCTCAAAACTCCGGCCGTTTGATAATACCTAGAATATCAAAATCGACTGCGGGCGGCAGATCCTATTCCTATTTAGCACCCAAACTCTGGAACAATCTACCTAACACTGTTCGGGAGGCAGACACACTCTGTCAGTTTAAATCTAGATTAAAGACCCATCTCTTTAGCCTGGCTTACAAATAACACATTAATACGCTTCTATTATTCAAATCCGTTAAAGGATTGTTAGGCTGCATTAATTAGATCAACCGGAACGGGGAACACTCCCCATAACACACAATGTACTCGTTACATTGTAAGTAGAATGGCATCTACGCTAATATTTGTCTGTTTCTTTCCAATTCTGTTTCTCAGTCCGTATCCGGTCAGATGGTGGATCAGCACCAAGAGATGATGTCTACAGCCCTGATCGTCAGCGGAGACCAGGACAGCCAGATGACCCCCAGAGACATATCCTCAGTGAAAACCTCGATTGAATACAATAAAACTAAAAAAATAACAAAATAACTAAAATATAATAAAATGCCTAACTACATAATACTACTATTGTTAGAAATTGCAACAAAATTAAAATAGAAATATAAACTTTTGAACTGCGGGTTTCGTCTGGTCAGAGGAGAACTGCCCCCCCCCGACTGAGCCTGGTTTCTCCCAAGGTTTTTTTTCTCCATTCTGTCACAGAGGGAGTTTTGGTTCCTTGCCACTGTCGCCTCTGGCTTGCTCAGTTGGGGACACTTAATTTCTAGCGATTATCGCCGATTTGATTGCACAGATATTATTTAAACTAAACTGAGCAAGACAATGACATCTCTGAATTCAATAATGAAATGCCTTTAACTGAAAATTGAAAATTGAGTGTTTAATCTTATCATTATACATTACTGACACTATATCCTCTAATTTGATACTGTTAAGTGCTTTGACACAATCTGTATTGTTAAAAGCGCTATATAAATAAAGGTGACTTGACTTGACAGAGCCTTCCGTAGCGGCGGGGCTCGCTTCAGCTCCTTGTATGGTGGTGGCGCCCAGCAATATTCTCTCAGCCTGTCGTGTTGCGGTCGAAGAGGTGCATGAATCTGTTTGTAAACTACCTGCCGGTCTAGCTTCCCTCAATGAATCTGAGTTTGAACTGTCTGTCTTGCCAGGTTCTGTCAATGAACTGTCTGTCTGTCCAGTTACAGTCAGTAGACCTGATTATGAACAGTCTGTTTATCCGGCTTCGATCACTGAACTGTCTGCCAATCCAGTGTCAGTCATTGCATCCAATTATGAACTATCTGTTGTTTTAAACTCTGCAGTTAAATCTGATTCTGAAATATCTGTCTGTCCATATTCAACTAATGAACCTGAGGGTGAATTGTCAGCCTGTCCAGTTTCAGTCAAAGAGCATGATTTTGAACTGTCTTCCTGTGCCATTCCAGGCAATGAATCAGATGTTGGACTGTTTGTTAGCCCAGTTTCCACCAATAAGCTCTATGGTGAATTGACTGCCCGCTCAGTTGTAACCAGGGAATCTGTTGATGGACTTCTCGTGTTCCCTGCATTGGTCCTTGAGACCATATATGCTCTCTCTGTCTCTTGTGTTCCTGTTTTTCGTTGCGCCGCATCGCGTAAACTACTGTACACTGCTCAAAACTCGCGTTTGAATGGTCAGTAGCAAATTCTTTAAATATTGAAATGTACTTACAGGCTGCGAGTCAGAAGCACCAGACTGTCCTTGCGACATTGGAATTGCCCCACTTTCACATCACCATTCATAGTGTTCACATTGCAGGCTACTCTCTCCCAGGTTCAGGAAACAGTCCTCCATAAAATGCACTGCACACACTCGAATATTTGCGTTGTACTGTTCTGGAAATACAACAAGTGTTGTAAATACAACTTAACCACTGATTTCTTGTTGTGTACTCATTTGGAAGGCCAAACAAAGTAGTTTCGCTTTCACAACGAAACACACAGCGTCTCCACGACATGGCGGCAGCAACAACAATACAACAATGAAAATAAAAATTACGCCTTCTTTCATTGCGTATACGTTTGGGCGGTGTTATGCAAATCTTCCCACACCATGACGTAGACATGTGGGGGCGTGTTTAAATGAGCCGTTTTAGGAGGGCGTGGTAGAGTCTTAACTTTCATAAAGAATATCTCTTTGGGTTTGAGACTTTAATCTTTGCAACTTTACAGATCTTATATATGCACAAACAGCTTGTAACACTCCAAAGGAAAACACTGAAGAAAAATTAAACTAAAACCACCAGCAGGCGGCGGCAAGCTATTGTCTTTGTCACTGAATCGCTCATACATTTAATCGATTCTTTCAAACAGCTGATTCATTTAGGGAGGAAGAAAATGCACGTTCTTTTTAATAAACGAAACACTGCTGTGTTTGCATTGAGATGTGCAGCGCTCAGCTGTGTCTTTCTTTGGAACTATTTTCGTTAGCGAAATTGAGCAACATCAGACAGTGTTCTTAAAATTTCACTTAATATTAACGTATTGTTTATCGAACTTTTGTGTACCATCAATATCACATTTGCAAACCTCCCTTTATAATCATTAAAAAGCTGTCACACATCTCAGTTCATTGTGAGGTATTACGGCCCAGCACAAACAAACATAGACGTTTTTATTATTATAGTGGATGTGTGCAGAAGTTGGATCATTTTCGTAGGCGATTGAATGAATAAAATAAAGAAATCATGAATTGGAACAACGTTACAACTAAACTCACATTAGTTTTTGCCCCGCTCACCCCTCCTGTGAGAGAGCATGTCCATGAAATATAGGCCTATTTGTTAATTTTGTTGCGCTAAGCCTTTATTTATTTTTTTGAACATGTTCTGGATGTTTGAACTTTGAGCTTGCATCTTGCTCTGTGTTTATTTGTTTATGCTCGTAAAGCTGCTTTACCAAGCGCGCACGTGCAGTGTTGCCATGTCCACTTATATGCATCTTTAAATTCAAATTCAAATTAAGAGGTAAAGTGACAACTTATTAGTTCAGTTAGAGTAGGGTTGCCCCACACTTTTTTCTGTGGGGATCTACTTTTCAAATGAGAAACTCACCGAGATCTACCAAGTGAAAAATAAATAAATAATAAAATACAAACTTTTCTATAAATACAAACCCAAACTTTTCTATTCACTAAAACCTTTGTATTTGTTATTACTTTTAATTTTTTTTTAAACAAAAACAAATTCAACATAAATTTAAACATTCCATGTTCTTTTCTGCAAACATACTTTGCAAAAATGTCACTGCAGATATTCTATACAACTTAAAAGTATGTAAAGCTCAATTACCTGCCATACCAAACAATATAGCCCATTATAAATGAAGTAGATTTATTATGGTGTTCATTGTGTGTTATAAATAATCAAGTCAAGTCACCTTTATTTATATAGTGCTTTTAACAATACAGATTGTGTCAAAGCAACTTTCCAATATCAAAATAGGAAAATAGTGTCAATAATGTAAAATGACAAGATTAAACACTCAATTTTCAGTTAAAATTTTTCAGTTTCATTATTGAATTCAGTGATGTCATCGTCCAGCTCAGTTCAGTTTAAATAGTATGTGTGCAATCATGTAGACAATATCGCTGGAAAATAAGTGTCCCCAACTAAGCAAGCCAGAGGCGACAGCGGCAAAGAACCAAAACTCCATCAGTGACAGAATGGAGAAAAAAACCAGGCTCAGTCGGGGGGCCAGTTCTCCTCTGGCCAGACGAACCAGCAGTTCAATTCCAACTGCAGCAAAGTCAGATTTTGTAAAGGACTCATTTTTTTCCCGTGGTCTTGTCCCGATGACTGTCTAGGTGACAAGGTCCTCACTGGGGATCTGTCTCTGAGGTTCATCTAGGTGTCCTGATCTCCGCTGAAGTTCAGGGCTGTAGAGGTCGTCTCTAGTTGCTGATCCACCATCTGATCTGGATACAGACTGGATCGGGTGGCAACGGTGATCTCGGAATAAGAAAGAAACAGACTAATATTAGCGTAGATGCCATTCTTCTTACGATGTATCAAGTACATCGGGTGTTATGGGAAGTATTCCTGGTTCTGGTTGACCTAATTAATGCAGCCTAACAATCCTTTAACGGATTTGAATATTAGAAGCGTATTACTGTATTATGTGAAAGCCAGGTTAAAGAGATAGGTCTTTAATCTAGATTTAAACTGACAGAGTATGTCTGCCTCCCGAACAGTGTAAGGTAGATTGTTCCAGAGTTTTGGCGCTAAATAGGAAAAGGTTCTGCCGCCCGCAGTTGATTTTAGCTATATGGATAATAGAATTTCAGTATCATTAACATCAGTTCCATGTGACAATATTAAATCTAGAGTATGATTTTCGACAATGAGTAGGTCCTGAGACATGTTTTCTAACCCCAATAGAGTTCAGAATGTCTGTGAATGCTGATCCTAATGCATCTTTTTCATTATCAACGTGGATATTAAAATCACCAACGATTAAGACTTTATCTGCAACCAGCACTAACTCTGATAGAAAATCAGCAAATTCTTTAATAAAATCTGTATGGTGCCCTGGTGGCCTGTATACAGTAGCCAGTACAAACATCACAGGGGATTTATCATTAACACTTGTTTCTCTAGATAATGTTATATGAAGCACCATTACTTCAAAGGAGTTGTACTTAAAGCCTGCCCTCTGAGAAATACTGAGAATAATGCTATAAATTTTAGCAACACCTCCCCCTTTGCCTTTTGGACACGGTTCATTTTTATAACCGTAATCTTGGGGGGTAGACTCGTTTAAAATAATGTATTCATCTGGTTTTTGTTACTGAAGTAACCAGGACACAGAGATGATGGTTAGAAGTTATTTTTATTTGCACACAGCTGAAGGAACAAGGGTGATCAGGCGAGTAACCAGGACAATGATACTTTAGGTATTCTTGGAGAGGTGGATGATGTATAGACTTGTCTTACAGGTGATGGAAGTACTTCAGTGTTGAGATTCGGGATGATGAGGACAAGGAGACGTAGAAGGACGAAGATGAGGAGAACACTCTGGAAAAACACAGGAGGTAAGTTCAGGAATTAATACTTTCAGGAGATCGCTAGGAGTAGTTACTTATACAAGGTAGGAGTCCAACATGTAGCAACGAGATCGGACACTGGAGTGAGGTGCTGAGAGTGCTTAAGTAGCTGGCTGGTTGAGTGAGTAAATAATTAACAGCTGTGTGTGATCAGTAATCTGGTGATGAGGTGCGCTGGTATTGGCTGGAATGTGGATCAGGCTGTGCTGTGTCAGTACCCCCCCCTCCACGGCCCGCTCCTGAGGGCCGGGGACCCCGACGTCGTGGTGGTCGACCTCGCCTCGGGGTGCAGGGCGTTCAGGATGTGAGGCATGGAAGGTGTCTAGGAGGTTGGGATCAAGGATGTCATTTCTGGGCACCCAGGAACGTTCTTCTGGGCCATACCCCTCCCAGTCCACCAAATATTCTAAGATACCACCACAGCGCTGGGAGTCCAAGATCTCCTTGACCTTGTAGGCCATTCCATCATCCAGGATCAACGGAAGGGGGGGTTCCTCAGCCTGATCGGGATCTGTGGAGACAGGAATGGAAGGATGGTAAGGCTTGAGGAGTGACACATGGAAGGTGGGGTGAATTCTGTAGTGAGGTGGTAATTCGAGTCGGTAAGTGACCGGATTGATCTGCTTCGTAATGGTAAAGGGGCCAATGTATCTGGGACTGAGCTTTCTACAGGGCATGCGCATCCGGATATCTCTTGTTGACAACCAAACCTTTTGTCCCGGTTGATAGGAAGGAGCTGTGGATCGTCTAAGGTCGGCTGTCAACTTGCGCTGACGTAAATCTCTCTGTAGCTGGTGGTGAGCTGCGTCCCAGACCCTCTCGCTCTCCCGGAACCAGTGTTCAACAGATGGTACGTCAGATGGTTCACTAGACCATGGGAAGAGTGGGGGCTGGTAGCCAAGTACGCACTGGAAAGGGGTAAGTCCGGTAGAAGGCTGATGAGGGAAATTCTGAGCGTACTCGGCCCAGCCTAGGAACTGGTTCCAGGAGTTCTGGTGGCCATGACAGAAGGTTCGTAAGAAGCGACCAATCTCCTGGTTCTTTCTCTCCGTCTGTCTGACAGGATTTAGAAAATCTGTCTACAATCACTAGTATGCAGGTTTTACTAGTCAGAAGGTGGAAGATCGGTGATGGTGGATGGCGAGGGCTCTTGGAGATGGCGCAATCCGAACATCCTTGAACGAACCTTCGTACATCCCGGGCCATGTTGGGCCACCAGAAGCGGTCTTTTAGCAGCGAGAGGGTTGCATTGGCCCCTGGGTGGCCAGTGCCCAATGATGTGTGAGTTGAGTGAATGAGAGGAGTGCGTTGAGTGCTGGTGACATACTGCCATCCTGGTGGGCAGCCCGGTGGGTCGTTGTTGGAGACGTTGGTGGAGAAACATCAATATAGATGAGCACGAACTTGTGGAGAAACTCCCGGACTACCTCATGCATGAAATCCTGGAATACGGAGGGGGCGTTGACCAATCCATATGGCATCACGCAGTACTCATAGTGGCCAGTGGGTGTTACGAAGGCGGTCTTCCACTCGTCCCCCTCACGTATCCGGATGAGGTTGTACGCACTGCGGAGGTCCAACTTGGTGAAGACTCGAGCTCCGCGGAGATGTTCTAATGCCGCTCGGACGAGGGGAAGAGGATAGCGGAACTTGACTGTTATTTTATTTAATGCCCGGAAATCAATACAAGGCCTCCAACCACCGTCCTTCTTGGCCACGAAGAAAAAACTCGAAGCAGCAGGGGACGTCGAAGGGCGGATGTAGCCTTGTTGAAGAGCCTCTTCGATATACTCCTCCATGGCCTTCTGTTCAGGGATGGAAAGTGGGTATATCGTCCTCCAGAACCAAAAGATGGATGGTTTCTTCATGCAAATGGCCAATTCGAAGTTGGAGGGGTCCCACACTTAGACGAATGTTCTTATGGTTGAGAGGTCTTCCAGTGATGGAGATTATTTGGTATGAGGTCTTGGTAGTCGTGGTTGTGAGGTTGAGTTGTCGGCTAAGGGTGCCGGAGATAAAGTTCCCTGACGAGCCGGAGTCGAGAAGGGCAATGACTTGAAGGGACACATCAAAGGCCGTAATTAAGGCATTGGTGGTGAGTGGTTTAGTATTTGTGGGAGAAGGACAGAGGGAACTCACCAAATATCGAGGAAGACGGACAGGGCAGGCAGAGATCACATGTCCCGAAGCCCCACAGTAGAGGCATAGCCCTTGCTTTAGTCGCCGCTGTCTTTCGCTGAGTGAAAGTCTGGTGGTTTCTATCTGCATGGTTTCTGGGAAAGGTTCTGGAGGACTAACATTCTCTGGTCGGCGGAGGAGAGGATAGAAATTTCTTTGCCCTGGTTGGTCTTCCACACATGAATGTATGCGGCTGGCTACTCGGTTGGAAAGTTGAATGAATTGCTCGAGCCTGATGCTGTCGTCATAGGCTGCGAGATGCAGCCGCAGATTAGGCTTTAATCCTTGTTGGAAAGTCATCAGGAGTAAACGTTCGTTCCAACCACTGGCGGCGGCTAGACTTCTAAATTTCAAGGTATAGTCATTAATAGACATTGACCCTTGTTGGAGACGATAGAGTTGCTCACCAACGGAGGAATTTCCTGCGGGGATCCCAAATACTTCCCGGAAATGGGTGATAAAGTGGTCAAGGGATTGAGTGACGTTGCCAGCCTGAGTCCAGATGGTTTCCGCCCATTGGAGAGCTCGTCCAGTTAAGAGCGAAATGATGAACACAATTTTAGCTCTTTCTGTGGGACATAACTGTGGCTGCATCTTCAATGCCAGCAAGCACTGTAGCAAAAATCCATTGCACTCCTCCGCCCGACCAGAGTAGGGTGCCGGTTTGGCCATGAGACTGGCAATCACAGTTGCTGAAGACGAAGAAGGAGTGGTATTGTTGGAGCTGTGAGTTCTAGTGGTAGTACTGGTAGCAACTGGATTGGTAGCGGTGGTAGTAGTAAGAATCCTTCGAAGATTGTCCACGATTTCTTGGAACGGGTCGGGATCACTCATACTGCTGGCAAACCTCTTCATGTTAGGTCCGATCTTCTGTTACGGAAGTAACCAGGACACAGAGATGATGGTTAGAGGTTATTTTTATTTGCACACAGCCGAAGGAGCAAGGGTGATCAGGTGAGTAACCAGGACAATGATACTTTAGGTATTCTTGGAGAGGTGGATGATGTATAGACTTGTCTTACAGGTGATGGAAGTACTTCAGTGTCGAGATCCGGGATGATGAGGACAAGGAGACGTAGAATGACGAAGACGAGGAGAACACTCTGGGAAAACACAGGAGGTAAGTTCAGAAGTAAATACTTTCAGGAGAACGCTAGGAGTAGTTACATATACAAGGTAGGAGTCCAACATGTAGCAACGAGATCGGACACTGGAGTGAGGTGCTGAGAGTGCTTAAGTAGCTGGCTGGTTGAGTGAGTAAATGATTAACAACTGTATGTGATCAGTAATCTGGTGATGAGGTGCGCTGGTATTGGCTGGAATGTGGATCAGGCTGTGCTGTGTCAGTTTTAGCCAGGTTTCTGTCAAACAGAGCACATCTAGGTTATGATCAGTGATCATATCATTTACAAAAAGCGCTTTCGTAGAAAGGGACCTGATATTCAGTAAGCCAAGCTTTATCATTTGTTTCTCTGTATTATATAAATGTTTTATTTGTTGAACGTACGTCAAATTGTTACTCTTAAATTGGTTTGGACGTTTTTTGTATTTTTTAGTTCGGGGAACAGACACAGTCTTTATAGTGTGATATCTAGGTGAAAGAGTCTCTATGTGCTGAGAAGTAACTGACTTCTGTGATGTGAAGCGGTCGGTTTAGCCAGTCTGTCTGCTTCCTGACCTGGGCCCCAGTTAGTCAAGTATGAACTCTAAGACTATGTGCCATATTTCTAGAGAGAAGAGCAGCACCACCCCAGGAGGGATGAAGACCATCTCTTTTCAACAGGTCAGGTCTGCCCCAAAAACTCGTCCATTTGTCTATAAAACCTATGTTATTCTGCAGGCACCATTTAGACATCCAGCAATTGAGTGACGACAGTCTGCTATGAATCTCATCACCCCGGTAAGCAGGGAGGGGACCAGAGCATATTACAGTGTCTGACATCGTACTTGCAAGTTCACACACCTCTTTAACATTATTTTTAGTGATCTCCAACTGGCGAAGTCAAACATCATTAGCGCCGAAGTGAATAACAATCTTACTGAATTTACGTTTAGCATTAGCCAGCACTTTTAAATTTGCCAAGATGTCAGGCGCTCTGGCTCCTGGTAAACATTGGACTATGGTGGCTGGTGTGTCTATTTTCACGTTCCGTACAATAGAATCGCCAATAACTAGAGCACTTTCATCAGGTTTCTCAGTGGGTGTGTCACTGAGTGGGGAGAACCTGTTAGATGTTTTGATCGGAACAGAAGAGCGGTGTTTTGACCCGTGACTAACCAGGGCACTCCAGCTGATAATCGTGACAATTGTATTTTAAGTGTACTATAAAATAATAGTATTTTTATTTAATCTCATTTTTATGTTAAAATACAATAATAGCCTATCACTCTTTATTAATTTGTTTATTATTTGATTTAATATACAATTTTTTACTATTATTATTATTTGTTTATTAATATTTTAGGTCCCACTTTATATTAGGTGGCCTTAACTAGTATGTACTTACATTTAAATTAATCATTTGATACAATGCACTTATTGTGTACATACATGTTTTTACATTGTAATTATATTTTTAAAAATACATATATGTAATTACATCTGTAATTAATTTCTGCAATTAAATTTATAATTACACTGTTGACCCATCCCTTACACCTTAACCCACCCTTAAACCTACCCAACCTGTCCCTAACCTTACCTGTATCCCACCTCAATAGCAGCAAAAGTGTTTTGCAATTAGGCATGTGCCCGAAGCCGAATACCTTATTCGGTAAAGGCACGGATAATGGCTTCAAAACGAATAACGGATTCATCCGAATACCAGAAAAAATATTCGGCAGACACAATCACATGTTTGCTGGAACAGCACTACATTAGTGAGGTCTGCGGTTGTTAAGATTTGTGCAATAATAATGACTAGTACTGCTTTGATAGCATTTGACACAGTTTCGTACAGATAATATCATGGTGATCATTGCGTTTGTCTAACGAATGTGGTCTCCTCAGCAATAATCTATTTGCACACTCCACCGGCGAAGCAGTGTTGCCAGATATTGCTAAAAAAACAAACACAACCAAGCCCCTGAAAAATGCAGAAAAATAAGTTTAAATCTTGTATTTTGCAAATAGTATACAGAATCTCTAACCTCAACCTTCATCTTCCCACTTTATTAATTTCCTTTATTAGTAGATGATTACTTTATTAACTCTGTTACAGAGCGGAGTGGAGTGGAGTGGAGGCTGCACTTGCGCCAAGCTCCTTCACTCCTGCGTTTGCTGCGAGTCAGCCACA
The DNA here is from genome assembly GCF_012432095.1 of Onychostoma macrolepis. Lineage (NCBI taxonomy): Eukaryota > Metazoa > Chordata > Actinopteri > Cypriniformes > Cyprinidae > Onychostoma > Onychostoma macrolepis. The sequence goes on along the minus strand of NC_081167.1, from coordinate 558,365 downwards.
TGAATTTATTCAGCGACATGATTTTAAATAATTTTTCATATGTTTTCAAAATGTATTTTTGACAATGAAACATTTACGGAAGTCTGGACCTCATAGCTGGCTATGGGCCTGGATGTGTAAAGTGAATGAGTGTAAACTATAGCCTATATGAATTAAATGAGCGCAAATCAGTAACAGCATTGGGGTCTATGCGCGTCTCTCAGAAATCAGAGCTTTGTCTGTGTTACGGATCTACCAGGCTCTGTCACCAGCCAGTCACAGCGCACCTCCTCACCCGAGTTCTAATCAGCCACACCTGCACCTCATCTAATCACCAATCAACACCAGCATATAAGCACACACCTCACTACACCTCATTGTCTGGTCTAGTTCATACGAAGTAGACTCCTTATGCTATCACAGCGACTTACCTGCTACTTACCTCCTTGTGTACTTACCTCCAGTGTTCTCTCCAGCCATGTGTCCACCGTGTACCCCAGTCTGTCTGCTCCAGTGATCGGCTTCCAAAGTCTGTTACTCCACCGGTGTGAGGTGTGTGCTCTGGTCCGCATTCTAAGAGTTCCTGTCAAGACAAAGATCTCCCATCAACCTATCTTCAGCAGTTACCTGGTCTACCTGATATTATACTCACCACCTTCAAACCATATTGCTCTGCTCAATCCTGAAATAAACGTTTGTGATCCATCTTACTCCTGGTCTCAGTCTGCTTCCGTAACAAAAGACCAGACCAACACCAAAGGATTGCAGCATGAGCAACCCCGACTCATTCCAAGAACTGGTAAATTCTCTCAAGCGGGTACTCACACCTGTTCGCCCAACTCCACCACCTGCTGCTCCCAACACTTCCGTCATCAGTACAACCAGTTCTTCTCCGACTGTCATCGCCAGTCCCATGGCCCAACCAGCACCCTTCTCTGGTGTGGCGGAGGAATGCAATGGCTTTTTGCTTCAATGTTCTTTGGCTCTAGAAAGACAACCGTATCTGTTTCCCGATGACAAGGCGAAGATCGCCTTTATTATCTCGCTGTTGCAAGGGAGAGCGTTGCAATGGGCAGAAACCATCTGGGCTCAGGACGGTTCTGTAACCCAGTCATTTACTAATTTTGTTACTCACTTAAAGGAAGTTTTCGGCAGACCTATAGGAGACACCTCTATTACTGATAAATTGTACCATCTACGTCAAGAATCGATGTCTATTCATGATTATGCTCTCCAGTTTCGCACCCTTGCAGCAGCCAGCGGATGGAACGAAAGGGCTCTCTTAACCACCTATCGTCAAGGGTTGGAACCCCGACTACGTTTGCAACTAGCGGCTTATGACAACTCGTGCGGATTAGAGAGCCTCATTCAGCTATCCATACGATGTTCCACCCGTATGCAATCCTGCATAGAGGAACAAAATTCCTCCTCCCATTGCACTCCATTCCTCCGTCACCCAGAGACCTATGACCCTTCAGAACCAGTACATGAACCCATGCAAGTGGAAAATACTTGACTATCCTACAATGAACGACAGAGAAGATTTCGCCTAGGTCTATGTCTGTATTGTGGAGCTGAGGGACATCTGCGTGCCGCTTGTCCGGTTCGTCCACCACGAGTTTTGGTGAGTGCGATTCAACCAGCAATCCAAAACATGAAACCATTGTCAATAGAAGCCCTGCTCATCGCTCCCAAACTCTCTCTTCCAGTCCATACCCTCCTCGACACAGGATCCACCGGTAACTTCATCTCAGGGAACCTCAGCCGTCAGCTCAATCTTAAGACCATCACAACCAAGGCGAGTTATCAAGTCCAGTCGATAACCGGCAAACCTCTCAGCCGTAAAAGTGTCCGTCACAGTGTTGGTCCTGTTCAACTCAAAATTGGGTTGCTACATGAAGAAGAAATACAGTTACTGGTTCTGGAGGGATCCACAGCGGACATTGTGTTACGGCGGCCCTGGTTTGTTCAACACGAACCCTCCATATCCTGGCGAACTGGAGAAGTCCTGAAGTGGGGTAACCAATGTTTTCCTGACTGTTTTCCACATATCCCTCAATCCACTCCTCTCCGTGTCAAGACAGTAGCTCTCAATTCCACGTCCATAGAAAGTCCACTAGAGAAGTAATCGGTTACCATCCCAGACTGTTACTCCCACTTCAGTGACATTTTTTGCCCGAAGAAGGCCTCTCAATTACCTCCCCACCGGCCATAGGACTGCGCGATATACTTGGTACCGGGTGAGCCAGTGCCCCTTGGAAAAGTTTATCCACTTTCACTTCCCGAACAGAAGGCCATGGAAGAGTATATCGAGGAGGCTTTACAACAAAGTTACATCCGACCCTCGACTTCCCCTGCTGCTTCGAGTTTCTTCTTTGTTGCCAAGAAGGATGGGGGCCTACGACCTTGCATTGATTACTGGGCACTCAACAAAACAACGGTTAAGTTTCGTTATCCACTTCCTCTCGTCCCAGCAGCATTGGAACATCTTCGCGGAGCCACCGTGTTCACCAAGTTGGACCTCCGCAGCGCTTACAACCTCATCCGAATACGTGAGGGGGACGAGTGGAAGACAGCTTTCGTGACCCCTACTGGCCACTACGAATATCTTGTCATGCCGTATGGTCTTGTCAACGCCCCCTCCGTATTTCAGGATTTTATGCACAAGGTAATCCGAGAGTTTCTCCATAGATTTGTGCTGGTCTATATTGATGATATCCTCATCTACTCCCGGAGCATGGCCGAACATCGCCACCACGTTGCGGAGATCCTGCAATGCCTGAGGGACTTTCAGTTGTTCCTCAAGGCCGAAAAGTGTTCCTTCGACCAGTCCTCAGTGCAGTTCCTTGGATACAACATCGACAGCGGTGGCATCCAGATGGACGAGGGGAAGGTGGAGGCTATTCGGACCTGGCCCACTCCTAATACCATTAAGGAACTCCAACGCTTTCTGGGATTCTCGAATTTCTACCGCAGGTTCATACACAACTACAGCACCATTACTAGCCCCCTGACCAATCTACTACGAAATAAGCCTAAGATCCTTGCCTGGACTCCAACCGCATCAGAAGTCTTTGAGAGGCTCAAGGAAGCTTTTACCAAAGCCCCTGTCCTTGTTCATCTAGATCCCAGTGAACCATTCGTCGTTGAAGTCGATGCCTCTACTTCAGGAGTCGGTGCCGTATTATCTCAGCAGCAGGGGACACCAGCCAAACTCTATCCATGTGCCTTCTTTTCACATAAGCTCAGCCCGGCTGAGTGGAATTACGATATTGACAACCGAGAACTCCTTGCCATCAAACTGGCCCTCGAAGAGTGGAGGCATTGCTCATCGTAAGTCCCATCCAGTGGGATTCCAGTCCGTTCTCCTCCACCAATGCTTCCACGGCCACCCCGCCGGGCTGTCCACCCGGCTTACAATACGTACCCAGGGCTCAACGAACACAGATCATCCACCCCGCTCATTCATCACTGGGCACTGGCCACCCAGGGGCCAACAACACCCTCTCGCTGCTAAAAGATCGCTTCTGGTGGCCACAGATGGCTAGAGACGTGAGAAGGTTCGTCCAAGGTTGTGCTGACTGTGCCATCTCTAAAAGTCCACGCCACTTACCATCTGGCAAGCTCCTGCCACTGCCCGTTCCCAATCGGGTCTGGGACGCTGCTCACCACCAGCTTCAGCGTGCAGTGCGTAGGCGCAAGATGACGGCCGACCTTCGCAGATCCGAAGCCCCACAGTATCAACCCGGACAGAAGGTCTGGCTGTCAACCAGGGACATCAGGACGCGCCTACCCTGCAAAAAACTCAGTCCCAGATTTGTTGGCCCCTTCACCATCACAAGACAAATCAACCCGGTTACCTACCAGCTTCAGCTCCCCCCTCAGTATAAGATTCACTCCACGTTCCACATATCTCTGCTCAAACCTTACCGCTCTCCTGTCTCTCCCTCCACAGAGTCTGGCCCAGCAGAAGAACCCCCTCTCCCAGTGATCCTAGAAGACGGAGCGATCTATGAGGTCAAGGAGATCTTGAACTCCCGGCGCCGTGGTGGTCAACTAGAGTACATGGTCGACTGGGAAGGGTACGGCCCAGAAGAAAGATCCTGGGTTCCCAGAAACTACATCCTAGATCCCACACTACTCGAAGACTTCCATTCAAGTCACCTGGATAGTCCAGCACCCAGGAGTAGAGGTAGACCACCACGACGTCACCATAAACGGTTGTGATCCATCTTACTCCTGGTCTTAGTCTGCTTCCGTAACAGTCTGGAGTTATATCAACTCGACAAAAATATCCTAAAAACGGTCCTAACTTTTCAAAATCCAACTGTAAAAACGCATTACATTAGCCCTTTTCGTGAATGGCATTACATTTAATTATACAAGAAGAAGAAAAGCGATGTTTGATCAAGGCTTTTGGAGGGTCCAAATGATTGGTTGCGCTCTGTTGATTAAAAAACTTGGAAATGATCACAGACTCCCGCAACACATGATCTACTTAAAGTTCAAGCTAGCTTATCATTCTGCTATGAGTAGGCTACTGAACACTTTCTTTCCATTTCTTTTTTTTTTTTTTTTCTTTCCTTTTCCCAGCTTCTTTTTTTCTACTAGTGCTCTTATTTAAGATTGTGGATGCTTGCCTCTTGTCAAATTTGTACACAAAGTTTCACTGGAAAATAAGAAGAATAAAGTTATTTTTTCTTTTTTTTTCTTTTTTACAAAGTTATGAATTGAATTAAAAAAAAACTTTATTTTGTTATACAAGGCATATTTGTTAAATGAAAACTACAAATCGAACAGATTTGTATTTAAAATGGTATTTTCATGTAATTTGACGAACTTCTGGTTTAAGCCACGCCCACTTCCGGATCTATCTGAATACACATACAGATACAAATAATTTTGAGATTGTCACAGATACAGATACAAATAATGGCTCCGCTGCACACCCAATATGACCACAATAAGTAGATTGTATTTATTTTTTTGTTGTAAGTACATAGTAGTTAAGGCCACGTAATATAAAGTGTGACCATATTTTATTTTTTATAGTAATATATAATGGGTCACACTGTGAGAATTATGAACACCAAACCAAATCTCCAGGTGCTCTCATGAGCACCAGACCCAAAAATATCATTTTTTGAATACTATTGACTTTACATTTTCTCTTTCATCATGGAAATAATTTATTATATAATGTTTGGCTAAATATATTATCAACAAAATGTCTTTGTATTTATACAAGGTGTCCTTTGGGATAGTCATATTTTTTCCTCATATTTGAGCATTACTTACGTAATTTACCAAGTTAAACAAACCATAAAGGCCTACAGATGAAACTGCCTCCTGAATGGAGCGGCCTACAATAATATTTATACACATCTCAGGGTCAAAAATCTGAAGCTCCTGAGAAAATCTGTGCTGCTTCATTAACTTTGAGCACAACACAGCAAGTACAGCAAGATATTATTACACGTCATATAATCCACATGAAAAACTATCTTATGGTGCAAGTGTAAAAAAGATCATTTTGTAAATAATTGTACACTTCTTTCAAGCATAGCTCAAGTATTGTACAAAAATAATATTGTTCAATTGCAGTATGAATGCTGTTAAATTTCCTCTCTTTCTGGGGGTTGGGGAAGAAAATTAAAAAGAGCTCTTAACTACTGTCTCATACAGTAACAACCACTAGCGTAGCCAGAAATGTTTAAGTGGGTGGGCCTACATGGGCCAGGTGTGTAGCATATGAAAACTGCATGTCAAATTGCCAACAAAAAATACAGCACCAAGGTTCATTACACAGTACTTCTAAAGCATGCATTAACATTAGTAATTTGTTATGTTAATGTTAATTTCAAAATTTACTATTTTCAAAATCCCGGCTGCCGTTCGTGGCTCACCCAAGCCCGCCGTCAGAGGGAATGGCAAGCCCTCCGACAGAGAGTATGGCAAGCCTGCCGACAAAGAATACAACTATCCCACAAGTACCCCTAGGTTTATTGGTAGAGTACGAGGGGATGTCTGCGCCACGAAGGCGCCTCCCTATCTCCAAGCTTCCAGAGCGTATCCAAGAGTCCGCGCTTCCAGAGCGCCCCCCAGTGCCTGCTCCACGAAGGCGCCTCCCTCTCTCCGCGCTTCCAGAGCGCCCCCCAGTGCCTGTGCCACGAAGGCGCCTCCCTATCTCCGCGCTGCCAGAGCGCCGCCCAGTGCCCGCGCTACCAGAGTGCCCCCCAGTGCCCGCGCTGCCAGAGCGCCCCCCAGTACCTGCGCCACGAAGGCACCTCCCTAGCTCCACGCTTCCAGAACGCCCCCAAGAGCCCGTGCTTCCAGAGTGCCCCCCAGTGTCTGCGCCACGAAGGCGCCTCCCTATCTCCACGCTTCCAGAGTGCATCCAAGAGTCCGCGCTTCCAGAGCGCCCCCCAGTGCCTGCGCCACGAAGGCGCCTCCCTCTCTCCACGCTTCCAGAGCGCCCCCAAGAGTCCGCGCTTCCAGAGCGCCCCCCAGTGCCTGTGCCACGAAGGCGCCTCCCTATCTCCACGCTGCCAGAGCGCCGCCAAGAGTCCGCTCCCCCCGAATGTCAGCCTAAAAATACCCCTAATTTCCCCAAGAAAATTTTGGGGGGGGGCTAGTAGGGCCCATGCCGTAGAGGCCGAGGTGGGGGCTGGGGCAGAGGTCTCAGAGGCAGACCAACTATGGCCTCCCGAGTCCCCAGACCCGCCATGGCCACCTAAGCTTCCTGCTCCGCCATGGCCTCCCGAGTCCCCAGACCCACCATGGCCACCTAAGCTTCCTGCTCCGCCATGACCTCCCGAGTTCCCAGATCCGCCATGGCCTCCCGAGTTCCCAGATCCGCCATGGCCTCCCGAGTCTGCTGATCCGCCATGGCCTCCCTAATCCGCTGATCTGCCATGGCCTCCCGAGTCCCAGAATCCGCCATGGCTCCCCGAGTTCCTGGATCCGCCCTGGAGGCCATCCGTCCATGTACTCTGGCCCCTGAGGCCTCCAGAGCGCCCACCACAGTACTGTCAGACTGTGTCCCTACGTCTTATGTTTCCCCTCCTCCTGTGACCTTATTTGGAGTTCCTGTCCGTGTCCTACTTTATGTCATTAGTTAATTCGTCCCCAGCCCTGTGTCTTTAATTATCTCGTTTCCCAGTGTTCTTAAGTCCTGTGTTCCCTCGCCTCTGTGTTGAGTCTTAAATTGTCATAGATTGTCTACATTGTCATTTTGGTTATGTCAGTCTATGGTAGTTTTGTCAATAAAGTAATTTGTTCCACGTCTCCATGTCTCCGCGTTTCCCTGGCCTCGACGACCCCGTGACAGCTAATGTTAGTTAATGCATTAACTAACGTTAATTAAAGAAAGTTTATTAAAAAGCATTACCTCAGTGTGAAACAACGGGGCTTTGCTGATGATTTCATAATCAAACGTCTCTGTCAGTTCACACACATCGAGGACCGCAGGAATGTGCGCAGCTGCAAATTATGCAGTTTGTTGTGGCGACCAGGTTCTAGCACAATGTTTATGTGTTTCTTTCCACAAAGGACGCATCTGTTTAGCAGATCAAACACTGTACCTATGCTAATATGATGTTTCAAACACACTTGGTTCAGAAGTTTCCGATCTATAAATCCAGCACCCTCAGGTGGTCTGTCGGGTTTCATTTGTAGATGGTCTGGATTAATTGCTAATACTTTTACTTTTTAAAAGAATTAATCTGATTTATGTTTGCTTCACTAGGCTATTTTCAAATTTAACTTCACAAACGCGCGCATTTTACTATTATATCCTTACGTCGTAAACATGGGTCGTAAACATAACATTGTGGGTGGGACTAACAGAAACGGATGAATCATCATTTTGACAAGCGTATGATGATATGCACCTATAGGAAGAGGGAAAACTAAGAAACAACCTGTAATTGACCATAAACACAAGCGTTTAATATTGTTAATAAATAAAATTACAGTGAAATAAGACGTTTATTAGTATTGTTTAATAAATTACATCCATTTGGAAAATTACAAACTTCTCATTGGGTGGGCCACAGATAGCTACGTGACTGGTAACAACAACACCAGTATGTAATAAAATTAAGCAGTCCGAGCAGCTCAGTGTTACGTTGACCTAGTTTCCTTAGTTTTCAGATTAGTTAATTAGCTCACCTGTTTCTGTTTCCCCTTGATTACTTTGAGTATTTAAAGCCTGTGTTCTCCCCTGATTCTTTGTCTGCTATTATTTTATCTGTGTGTTTGCGACCCCTTGTTCCTGGATTGTTTCTGTTTCTTGTATGGATTATTATTAAAAAGACTCTGTTTGGACTTTACTCCTCATCGTGCGCCTCATTAGTATAGCACACTGTAACAGAATAGCAGACCGTAAAGTGAATTATTTTTAAGTGGCGTATTTCTTTCTGTTTATTTATTTTTTTGTTTGTTTCCTCTCCCGGAATGGCCTTGTCAGCCGTCCAACTCCTGTACCTGGAGCAGATGGACCGTTCACTGGAGGACCATACCAGGGACTTTTTCGATCTGGCGTGCCTTACCCACTTCCCGGACCGCTCGCTCTGTGTTTTCTACATCTCCAGCTTGAGCGAGCGGTGTAAGGCATGCCTGCCAGCGAACGGTCCCAAAGAGGTCCCTTCTCCACCATGGCTCCTGCTGTCAACTCCACCGTGGGCCATCATCCTGGCTGGCCTCTGGATTGCCACCTGGCTCCTTCCTCCATCAACTCCACCCTGGCCCTATGAACTTTGTCCCTTCCCCATTGCCTGCCCTACTCCAGCTCCTCCGATTCTTTGTCTGCTATTATTTTATCTGTGTGTTTGCTACCCCTAGTTCCTGGATTGTTTCTGTTTCTTGTATGGATTATTATTAAAAAGACTCTGTTTGGACTTTACTCTTCGTCGTGTGCCTCATTAGTATAGCACACCGTAACACTCAGCACTTGATGTTCATGATTGGCAACTGGTATACAAAAATCTGACTGAAGTAATGAAAGAGAGAGCACAGAAAAACAACAGAGAAACACAAAAACACTGCACAATTGTAAATGTCAGCTACATCAACTGATGTTAATAGAAAAGTACATACATTACATACATAAAAACATATGTATGTTCTGGAAAGTAACAATGGCAATATTGAGTATGATTCCTGCTCCTGGTGGGCCACTGTCCTGCAGAGTGTAGCTGCAACTCTAATCAAACACACCTAAGCCAGCTATAAGGTCTCGAAAATCACAGGCAGGTATGTTGAAACAGGTTGGAACAATAAAAAATAAATAAGTACAGATATATTAAATATATGACTGCATAGGTGTCATGGGGTTCCACTTCATTTTTAGACACTTGCAGACTTCCCTAAGCACGTCCCCTTAGGGAAATCTCTTCTGCAATTTTGAAGTGTGTTTCACTTCATTAAGTGAATGGAGGAAGTTTATATGGACTGTTACGTCCTCCCTTCTAGCCTAGAGGAATTGTGGAGGCGTAACAAGGAGAAATTTATTTATTTTCAGGTTTATTTGACAGGGACAATGCACATCAATAATACATAAATGTACAATGTGCCAGAATTAGCCAGAAGGCTATTGTGCATCTGCAGTCCCTGGACTGATGGTAAAATTGTCACCCTAAATATATAAAACAATTAATCAAAACATAATTAACACATGCTTCAAAATACATATAAAAATTTACACAATTCCTAAAAAAAACTTAACATCCGCATAAAAATTATACTATACCTAGAACCAACAGATCAATACCAGCTCACTCAAACACATACACAATCCAACTGTCAGACAAAATAACGCATGTATCACTAATCCATAATATCAATATGTAGGCAAAGACAATGTAAGCATACAGATAAGTAACAGTAGCAGTAATCATTCAATCAGTATTCAGCCAAACAACCTCATGTATATAACATAAAAATCTTAACTACTCAAACAGACAAGACAAGAAGGCAGTAGAATTTAATTTGTAAAATTAATGTTCACAATACTGACTTTCAATTAACCACTTCTTTAAGTGAAACTTAAAAGAGGCATAAGTATTAAAATTTGTAATGTAATTTGGGATGGATTTCCACTCACGGGCAGCCCTAACTGAAAAGACTCTTTGACTAAATACACTTTTTCTTAAAGGGACTATGCAATCACCTCTTACTGCACTTCTCGTTTATCTATAACCATTTGGTGCTACGTTTACAAACTGGTTCAATACAGGAGGAGCCAGTCCATGTTTAATTTTATACATAAGACAAAGATCTGAATATACAATCAAATTTTCCTAACTTAAAATTTTATATATATATTTTTTAAATATCACAATGATGATGATGTAGGGATTTCTTATCTAATACTTTCAAAGTTTGTTTATATAGAGAGAGAATTGGTTTGAGAGAAGTATTACTTGCTTGTGACCAGGTTGTTAAACAATAAGTAATATGTGAGAAGATCATTGAATGCATAAACATCTTCGCAGCCTTAGTTGACATGCAACTACGAGCATATCTAAAATTTGCCAAATTGAACTTAATGTTATTGCAAACCTTCTTGATATGTGATCTAAAAGTAAGACTGCTATCAATATATACACCCAGATATTTAAAATCTGATACAACTTGTAGTCTCTCCCCATCTATGACTACATCTGGCTCTGCACAGCAGCTTTTAGATTGACTAAAAAACATACATACAGTTTTCAATACATTTAGTTGTAAGCAATTATGTTTTAGCCATTCTGTGATCTTTAAAACTGAGTTTGTTAACTGAGCAGCAGCTTGAGCTGCACTATTAGCATGTACAAAAACTACTGTGTCATCATAATACATCCGGATGTTAGAATTGAGACAAACATTTGGCAAATCATAGAATAAATCATAAATCATAAAAGTGGGCCCAAGGTCGAACCTTGTGGGACACCTGCTGACAAAGAAACAACACCTGATTGATGATTCTTCACTCTAACCAACTGAGTCCGATGTGATAAATATGATTCTACCCTTTTAATAGTATCTACAGAAAAATTAAATGCATTCAATTTAGATAAGAGAATTCCATGATTAATGTAATCGAAGGCCTTTTTAAATCTAGAAAAATGGCACCAACAACCCCTCCTCGATCCAATTAATAACTTCACTTTTTCTACACTGAACAAAATTATAAACGCAACACTTTTGTTTTTGCCCCCATTTTTTGTGAGCTGAACTGAAAGATTTAAGACTTTTTCTATGTACACAAAAGGCCTATTTCTCTCGAATATTGTTCACAAATCTGTCTAAATCTGTGTTAGTGAGCACTTCTCCTTTGCCGAGATAATCCATCCACCTCACAGGTGTGGAATATCAAGATGCTGATTAGACAGCATGATTATTGCACAGGTGTGCCTTAGGCTGGCCACAATAAAAGGCGACTCTAAAATGTGCAGTTTTATCACACAGCACAATGCCACAGATGTCGCAAGTTTTGAGGGAGCGTGCAATTGGCATGCTGACTGCAGGAATGTCCACCAGAGCTGTTGCCCGTGAATTGAATCTTAATTTCTCTACCATAAGCCGTCTCCAAAGGCGTTTCAGAGAATTTGGCAGTACATCCAACCGGCCTCACAACCGCAGACCACATGTAACCACACCAGCCCAGGTGAACAATATTTGAGAGAAATAGGCCTTTTGTGTACATAGAAAAAGTCTTAGATCTTTGAGTTCAGCTCAAGAAAAATGGGGGCAAAAACAAAAGTGTTGCGTTTATAATTTTGTTCAGTGTATAAAATATCAATTGGCTGTATCTGTTGACTGATTAGTACGGAAACCAAACTGATGTGAATGTAAAGGATAAGCACTGGTATTTAAATAATTTATCATTTGTTCTGCAACTAATTTTTCGGCCACCTTATGGCGCTTTTCCACTGCATGGTACGGCACGGTACGGTTCAGTACGGCTCACTTTTGGGGGGTTTTCCACAGGGTATAGTACCTGGTACCTGGTACTTTTTTTAATACCACCTCGGCCAAGGTTCCAAGCGAACCGTACCATTACCAAAACATGACGTATAAACTCTGGTGATCACTGATTGGCCGGAGAAAATCGTCACTGCCTGCGTCATTGAACTTGCGGCACGATGTTTCGTTGTCTGTTGAGGAAGTACAGACTGTCCTCTCGTTGATAGCCAAGGAGCGGATCCAGCAAGAGTGTGATAACGACACGTGAATAATCCCACCCACTCTAAAGCGGTACTAAACTGCAGTGGAAAAGCAAACCGAGCCGAGCCGAGCCGAACTGAGCCATGCCGTGCCGTGCCGTTATGAATCGTGCCGAGCCGAGTCGTACCACGCAGTGGAAAAGCGCCATTAGAAACCACGGGCAAAAAGCTAACAGGTCTATAGTTGCTGGTGGATAGACAATTACCTCCTTTAAATAAGGGAATTACAGCAGCTAATTTCCACACATTTGGGAACATCCCATGAGTAAATGAACGATTTACAATTTTTGTAATCGGGTTAACTAATACTTCTGAAAGCTCTTTCAACATACATGTATTCATCCCAATGACATCTTTAGCTCGAGATGGCCTGAGGGATCTAATCACTCTCATCACATCTAACTCAGTGATAGATACTATGTTGAAAGATGGTTCTGTCTGTTTAACTTGACAAAAAGTGTTCTTATACTCAGGAGTAAAATACTTAATGATATGCTCTACTGAATCAACAAAATAATTATTAAGAACATCAGCTACTTCAGATGGCTTATTCTGAAGTTTTCCATCAATAACAAGTTCAAGTGATTTAAGTTTTATAGAATTATGTCCCATTAATATTTTTAACTGACTCCAAATAGACTTAGTATTAACTCCAGCTTTTTCTATTATATTCAGAAAGAAATTAGCTTTAGCTACCCTTAGTTCTTTAACCACCCTATTTCGTAACATAATAAAAGTATGTCTATCGCTGCTTACTTTAGATTTAACTGCAACCTTTAAGGCCATATCCCTTTTTTTTTTTTATTAAATTTAAGATTTTTATGTTCATCCATGCAATTGTGTTCTTCTTCTTCCTACTTCTTTGTCTGCTTGCAAATTCATCAATTAAAAGTATGTGTTATTACATAAAATGTGTACCTTAATGTGTACCTTAATGTGTACCTTTTGAACTGAATTTGTTAGTAATCACAGTAACTTACTCCATAAACCTACCTTGCACCAGAGCACTTTATGTTTTATGGTTACTGGTTTTACAGTTAACGTGGTTACTACGTCAGAGGCATTCAGCACATGCATGCACTTCTGATGAAGTGCCAGTGGCTGTGACATGATTTAAAGTTAATTTAATTCTACCCTACCAACATAAACCCAATATTTAATCTTACACATCTCTTTTTTGTCAACATAATATTATCTATAATATCATGTCTATAGGTGGTAGCAAATTGGTAATTACAAAACTAAATGTATAATGTACATCTGTATCATTATACATGCGAGTTCAGTCTGGTTTATAATTCTCATTCACAGTCATTAAAATGTCAAGTTCTGCGTCACTGAAGTGTGACACACTTCTTCTGCAAACTCCTGAATTCTGTGCTCTTTGAGTTGAATTAACTTACTCCTGATCACATTTCTTGGATCAATAGATGCTTTCGCACTGGAGGAACCTTTTCATAGTTCCTAGAACTATTGCCGGAAGTTCCCACTTTTTGGGAACAAAGACTTGTTCACAATTCACATCTAATTTGGTTTTCAAATCTGAACTATACAGCTGTCATTTTCTGTTGCTATAGTAATGATATAATTATCAGCACAATGCTTCAGAAAGTTTTGGGTGAGGGGTAGGTTTACTGTAGAGGGAGAGAAAATACAGTTTGTACAGTAGAAAAACCATTACCCCTATAGAGATTAACTTTATATTTTTGAGTAATACACACTTTTACAGTAATTAAAGGTAAATCAAATCCTGAACTATTTATAGCTGATGGTACTTAACAACTTGAAATTTTCTATGCTGCCTAAACAAATACATTCTGAAGCTTTAAACAAACATTAGGGGTTAGTTCTTTCCTGAAAATAATCTATTAGAGCTACAATCTTATCACCCTAGAAGCACAATTAGTATCATTAAACATACCATGCATATAAATTGAGTGACAATCCAAAAACTTGGATAACAAATTAATACAATATATATGCTTTGTTAAAAAAAGAAAAGAAAAAAAACAAAAAGAAAGAAAAAAAGCACCCTTGCAAATAACTGTTGAGACTCGTTTTAGAGACTACTTCCTCTGCTCCATTATGACTTGCTAAACAAAGTCTAAAGTACTCTTCCTTTATATTTGTCCCAACAAGAGGCAAAATGCCAGTGGCAGGTCTTGACACTCATATTCTGACTTCAGCAGTGATTAAAGATTACACCTCCTCATTTCTTCAGGTACAGCAGTGACAATAGAGTGGAGGAACTATGACGTCACTTTGTATGCAGATCGGTTGTTAGCATCGCACTGGTTCCCTCAACAAAAAGCCAATAGGATTTTTCCATAGGCTTTTGGATTATCACAAAAAAATAAGCTCTGTTTTCAATCATAGTTCATGAAACTTACACGTTTTGTCCATCAAGATAATCTTCACAAAATAATATAACTTTTATGAATTTTGATGCCTAAATAAAAGCACCAGAAATTAAAAGCTAAACTTTCTAAACTAAAAGCTATAAACGAACTACAACACCACAGTCGCTCACCTTCAACGTCACCACCAGCATGCTCCCAACAACTATTTTCAATCTTATTTTTAACACTTTCAGTGAAAAGGATTTAGACTGCCTATGAATTTTAATCCACACTACATGAACCTATTCATATAAACTGGAATAATTACAAAACTAGAGCCAAACTAAAACTGAGGTCCCACTTTATATTAGGTGGCCTTAACTACTATGTACTTACATTTGAATTAATCATTTGGTACAATGCACTTATTGTGTACATACATGTTTTTACATTGTACTTATATTTTTAAAAATACCTATATTTAATTGCATCTGTAATTAATTTCTGTAATTACATTTATAATTACACTATTGACCCATCCCTTAAACCTACCCATACCACCAAACCTGTCCCTAACCTTACCCATATCCCACCTCAATAGCAGCAATAGTGTTTTGCAATACAGTATGAACACAATAAGTACATTGTACTTATTTTTTTGATGTAAGTACATAGTAGTTAAGGCCACCTAATATAAAGTGTGACCAAAACTGAAATGAGACATTAGTAATAAATAGTATAGTGAATAAATGAAACAATCATAACTAAAAGACATATGAAAGAACGTATTTCTGTACATTTCGAAATAAGGTGCATTAACAGTCAATAAATCCTTGATTGATATGAATATTTTAATAAAAAATGTGTCTCCACATACTGTTCAATAAAATTTTAGTGAATTTAATATATTAAATAAAAGCAGAGTGAGCGAGTTTTTGGATATGGTAAGATTAAACTTATTTTAGTAAATAAAGTACCACATTTCAGCTATTGTTTTGTTAGGGTGGGTACACAAAATGTTATTTTGTCCTTGCTTCTAGAAAATCCTCAATCTATACTGTATTCTTCGTAACAGCTTCATGTGGCCATAAACATTTAATTTTAACTTGGCTTTAAGCACTATGCAACATTAAAGTTTCACTTTAACCATGACTAAGCCAGTAAATGTTGTGTTTACATGTAATAATCATATGAGTTTACCTTATGATACGCACCCAGAGTCTCTACTTCAGTAGGAAAGCGATAAAATAAGCATCTTCCATCCGAAGACTTGTGTTGCTACAATTTGTACAATAAAAAATTTGTAAAATTTTACAATAAATTATACACTACGATTGGAAAATACTGTAAATTGATCAACTGTACGGCGTGATGATGTTTAATGTCTCTGACAGCGCCTGTAGTCCCATTTAGCAACCGTCTTTTTAAAGAAACGTAACAGTTTAAAAAAAATATTGAGTGGGGTGTAACTGGTGTGTTTTTAATGTCTTAGAATAAAACATGAAAGTATCTTGAGCTTGTGTGAACCACGGACCTTATTTTAGGGGATTTAACCAAACTTCCATTCAAAAAACCCATTGACTCTGGGATGATGGAACCGGAAGTGCTAAAACGCTAACTCACTTCCAGGTTTTCGCCTACAAAGTGACATCATAGTTCCCCCACTCTATAGCCACTGGAATGTCTATGAAGATTATATCATCAATGATGTTACATAAAATGATAGTGAGGCGTTCTGTTGTTCTTTATGAGATACCTACTGCATCTGTCATATTTTTGTGACATTTTAGATGTAAATGTGTCTTTCACATGTGAGCATCGACTTTTTGCAAGACACAGCAAAGGTGATGAATGCTTCTATAAATCCCTGGTTGAGTGTGAGACAAGTAAAGCAGAGAAGTGTTGTATAGCAGATAAATGACAGTGTCGGTCAAGGGTTTATCCCCATAGCGCAGGCTGTCTGTGCTCAAAGGAAACTGTTAGGAGACCGCTAGAGTTTTTCACATTACATCCAGAGAATTGCAGGAGTTGGGCTGCAGGCAAGTGTTAAAACAAGGGACATACTGTGAGCGTGTCGTCCACGCAGGGAATCAGGTTACATGTGGGTGTTGGTGCCTGAAATCATAGATATTTTCAGTTTTAAGCCTAGAGGGATGAAAGAATTTAAAGAGAGTAAGGCTAAATGCAATACTTGCTGTGTTTGCCTTAAAATTTCCCAACACCTCTGGCATACCTGATATTCTTGAAAATAGAATTATATTATATTAACGTGGTACTACCATTTATTACTGAACTTTAAGAAGATTACTGACAACAGGGGACTACTAAGAACTGCAGTATACAGGTTCATTATTAATGCAAATAATCAGGGCTTGACATTAACACCCACCAACCCATCTAATGTGGGTGGATTTCAGCAGTGGCGTGTAACACAATCGCACCCACTAGCCATTTTGGCGAGTTGGATTTTATATACAGTAACAGAGTTCAACATTAATGCTTGTCTGGGACAAGTGGATTTTTTTCAACCTGATTAAAACTTCTAATTAGAGAAGCACTGAAATTTTGGTGAGAATTATTCAGATTTTATTACATTTGGTGTAAACCAATTGATAATGTATTGACAGTAAAAAGGTCACGCCATTTGAAGCATGCGCAGCCTGTCTGTGTTTGAGAGAGAGACTGGTGAAGAAATCAAAACAAATGAACACAACTGCACCCAGAAGGTAGGCAGGTTTTTTTTTTTTTTTTTGGTAACATATGATATAGTCTAGTTAAGCAACATTGTCTCATGTTGCTTAACTAGGCTATATCATATGTATTAATGTATTACTGTCAATACATTATCAATTGGTTTACACCAAATGTAATAAAATCAGAATAATTCTCACCAAAATTTCGGTGCTTCTCTAATTAAAAGTTTTAATCAGGTAAGTTGCCCCTTCAAAAAATCCACTTGTCCCGGACAAGCATTAATGTCGAGCTCTGTTACTGTATATAAAATCCAACTCGCTAAGAGAGTTCAGTTTTCCCAGTACGATTGCAAATTTGACATTGATTTCATGCAAAAGTTCAAATGAGTAATTAATATTAAGTGACTTAAATTTAAGACTAGTGCTGTCAAAAGTTTCCTGTGTATATTTATTATGAATATATAAATACACACAAATTCATTTATATATTTGAGAAAAATATGTTACGTTTATATATTAAATGCATTTATATATGATATAAGTTATATGAATATGAATATATACATGTAAATACATGTAAGTATTTTCAAAATATATGGTGTATGTGTGTGTATTTATATATACCTCATAAATATACACAATACACACACATATTGTCACGGTTCATAGATGCATCGGCCCCTTCTGGTAGTTCTGTGTACTTTCGTTGATTAGTTCACAAGTTTCAGCTGGAGCTCGTCTACTGCTCTATATTAGTCTCTGCATTTGATCTTGTCTTTGTCAGATCGTTGTTTCATGTCTGTTATTTGTGCAGTACCTCTGGTTTGCTCTGTTGCTGGTTCCTGCTCGCTGGTGGATTTTCTGCCTGCTGTTTTTGGATACTTGGACTGGTTTCCACCTGTTGTCTCTTGTTTGGATTTATGGATCTTTGCCCACTGCAGCCTAGCGTTACCAAGGAAGCCTGTGATCGCTGCACCCACAAATATCTGTTTTCTGTGACTTTGCTTGTCTCATTCATGCATAATAAAGAATCATCTAAGCTCACATTTGAATCCATCTTGTTACTCCTGACACATATGTTATGTGAACAAAATTTTTATTTTGGATGCGATTAATCGCGATTATTCATTTGACAGCACTATTTTCGACACAATGTTGTCAATGTTGACTTTTTTGCTCGGTTTAGTTAACGAAAATAGTTCCAAACAAAGATCACAGCAGAACAATCAAACATTTCTGAACAACACAACACATTTCCTTACTGAATGATTCAGTGTTTTTGAATGAATCAGGCGAGTCAATGGTTTAATAACCATTCATTAAGATAGCCACTTGCTTCATTCTTGAATAAATCAGCCTTCTGAACAAATCCTTTGAATGAATGACTCAATGACTCCTTTATGCTGCCACCACCTATTTGTGGTTTACTTTCATATTTTTTTAAAGCAGCCTATAATTGCATTTTCCCCAACATTTCTTATTTATATATTAAAAAACTGATTTGAAACACTAAGCTAATGTTGGCACCAACAGCCTTGTGGTTAGTGTATTGACATACTGTGCTTGCGGTTACCCGAGTTCAATTCGTGTCTTGAGGTCCTTTGCCGATCCTGCTCCCCTCTCTCCACCCAATGCTTTCCTGTCAGCTCTCTGCTGTCCTGTCCCAATAAAGGCATAAAAAGCCCATAAATATCACTTTTCAAAAAAAAAAGAAAAGAAAAACAAAACAAAACACTTAGTTCATAACATTAGTTATGCATTTGTAATTTTGCAGTGTAAATGCATTGCTATTTGCATTTAGTGTAAACAGCATCTATAGCCATTTTCACTTAGAGTAAATAGCATCTATTGCTAAGCAAATATGCTATTTTCATTTAGTTTAAATAGAATGCATTGCTATTTGCACTTAGTGCAAATAGCCGCTGCCAAAAAGTTAATGAATAATGTGTTATTAGTGTTATTACATCCTTCTAAAGGAATTATTAATTATTTTGAACAGTATGATAACTCCCTAGTAATGACAGATGTCATTGAAAACTTTTGAGGTTTTTGATAGTAATTCCTTATGATATATTTTAACACTTGAGTAGTGAGTACTGGCATTTATCACTTATCAGTGTATTAAATCATGATACAATACACTTATTGTGTACATGCATGTTTTACATTCTACTTACATTAAAAACTGAATGTCAATACATCTGTATTTTATGTACTGTAATTAAGTTGGCTTGAAAGAGCCACCTTCCTGAAATCCTATTTAAAGTGCCACTATTATGGATTTTTGAAAATGACCTTTCGTGCAGTGTGGAACACAGCTCTAAGTGAATGAAAACATCCTGCAAAGTTTTAAATCTGAAAGTGCACCGTGTATAAAGTTATTGTCTCTCAAAAGAAAGAGTCGACTCTGAATCATTGAAACGAGTCATTTTTAAAATGAATCCCAAGCCCTTTCATGTTGACGTCAACATGAAACAGTAGCATATTGCCTGCCCACAGACCTAGGAAAACTTGATTTTTGCATTGGTCTGAATGAAAATGCAAATTCATTCTTTGCCACTAGCTGCTTTTGGAGCGTTAAAAGCTCACAAGCACTGCTTTAATTGAAATTGACCAATCACCGCAGAATAGCGTCAAACAAAGGAGGGGTTTGGAAAAAATTAATCGTTGAGCAAATTGTTTGGGAGACGTTGATAACCCATAATAGGGGCACTATAAACTTCTTCTTCTTCTTCTTCTTCTTCTTCTTCTTCTTCTTCTTCTGAGACAAAATTTTAAAGTGTATATCCTCCTGGACTTTTAAAGCTACAACCACCAAACTCGGCTCAGACCTTCAGACTGGTCTGACTCGGGTTGCTACATCTTTTCTAACTGATCCGGCTAACGGTTTTCGTAAACCAGACTATCAAAACCACCTAAAATCCCATAGACTTTCATTGAGGGCAGAGGTGGACAGTAACGAAGTAAATTTACTTGAGTATTGTGCTTAAGTATACTTTTTGAGTATCTGTACTTTACTTGAGTATTATTTTTTTCTGGAAACTTGCGACTTTAACTTCACTACATTTGAAAGACAAATATCGTACTTTTTACTCAACTACATTTATATCAAGGTCCTCAAGTAGAAAGTCGTTATATGTAGCAGTTTTTACAGTGTGTGCATTTTCAGATTCACTGAAACCTTTTTTTCTGCGAAAATCCGGCCTGCGATCTGCCAGGACCTTCCTGTGTTGCCAAGTGTTACAGTATTTCTAAGCCTGCAGTTTTCCGCCTAGCTTTGAATTTGGCTGATTTTTTTTAACGCAAATCTGGCAACCTCGGGATCTTCCCCACTAAGATAATGTAAACATCGGCGCTACTGCACAGCTAAAAGTGCTCTAAAAAGGCATGTTAACTCATTAAAGCCCTTTGGAAAATTAACCATGTTTTTACTATAATAACCATAACTGTGGTATTTGCAGTAAAATCACAGTATCCACAAATGTACTATTATCTCATTATAGTAACCATATGCTATTTGTAGTAAAACTTAAGTAACCACAAATTTACCATAGTTTTATTATATTAACTATAGTTTGATTTAAACTATGGCAATACAAATGGTAGGCTAATATATCTGTCAAAAACTGGTCAGGGAAGTATATAAATCTGAACATTATTTTATTGTCAAAACACTGCACATAAATACATATATATATATACTGTATATATATATATATATATATATATATATATATATACACAGTGGGGCAAAAAAGTATTTAGTCAGCCACCAATTGTGCAAGTTCTCCCACTTAAAAAGATGAGAGAGGCCTGTAATTTTCATCATAGGTATACCTCTATGATGGTAAAAAATCCAGAAAATCACATTGTAGGATTTTTAAAGAATTAATTGGTAAATTCCTCGGTAAAATAAGTATTTGGTCACCTACAAACAAGCAAGATTTCTGGCTCTCACAGACCTGTAACTTCTTCTTTAAGAGGCTCCTCTGTCCTCCACTCGTTACCTGTATTAATGGCATCTGTTTGAACTTGTTATCGGTATAAAAGACACCTTGTCCACAACCTCAAACAGTCCAACTCCAAACTCCACCATGGCCAAGACCAAAGAGCTGTCAAAGGACACCAGAAACAAAATTGTAGACCTGCACCAGGCTGGGAAGACTGAATCTGCAATAGGTAAGCAGCTTGGTCTGAAGAAATCAACTGTGGGAGCAATTATTAGAAAATGGAAGACATACAAGACCACTGATAATCTCCCTTGATCTGGGGCTCCACGTAAGATCTCACCCCGTGGGGTCAAAATGATCACAAGAACTGTGAGCAAAAATCCCAGAACCACACGGGGGGATCTAGTGAATGACCTGCAGAGAGCTGGGACCAAAGTAACAAAGGCCTCAAATCCTGCAGTGCCAGACGTGTCCCCCTGCTTAAGCCAGTAGGAAGGAAGGAAGGAAGGAATTAAGCATTTATATAGCGCTTTTATTGTGTATTTCTATACACCCAAAGCGCTTTACAATCATGTGGGGGGTCTCTCCTCAACCACCACCAGTGTGCAGCATCCACTTGGATGATGCGACGGCAGCCACAGGACAACGGCGCCAGTGCGCTCACCACACACCAGCTACAGGTGGAGAGGAGAGAGAGATAGAGCCAATCAAGTGGATGGGGATTATTAGGAGGCCATGATTGACAAGGGCCAGTGGCGGGAATTTGGCCAGGACAGATTCAGTACATGTCCGGGCCCGTCTGAAGTTTGCTAGAGAGCATTTGGATGATCCAGAAGAGGATTGGGAGAATGTCATATGGTCAGATGAAACCAAAATATAACTTTTTGGTAAAAACTCAACTTGTCGTGTTTGGAGGAGAAAGAATGCTGAGTTGCATCCAAAGAACACCATACCTACTGTGAAGCATGGGGGTGGAAACATCATGCTTTGGGGCTGTTTTTCTGCAAAGGGACTGGGACGACTGATCCGTGTAAACGAAAGAATGAATGGGGCCATGTATCGTGAGATTTTGAGCGAAAATCTCCTTCCATCAGCAAGGGCATTGAAGATGAAACATGGCTGGGTCTTTCAGCATGACAATGATCCCAAACACACCGCCCGGGCAACAAAGGAGTGGCTTCATAAGAAGCATTTCAAGGTCCTGGAGTGGCCTAGCCAGTCTCCAGATCTCAACCCCATCGAAAATCTTTGGAGGGAGTTGAAAGTCTGTGTTGCCCAGCGACAGCCCCAAAACATTACTGCTCTAGAGGAGATCTGCATGGAGGAATGGGCCAAAAAACCAGCAACAGTGTGTGAAAACCTTGTGAAGACTTACAGAAAACGTTTGACCTCTGTCATTGCCAACAAAGGGTATATAACAAAGTATTGAGATGAAATTTTCTTATTGACCAAATACTTATTTTCCACCATAATTTGCAAATAAATTCTTTAAAAATCCTACAATGTGATTTTCTGGATTTTTTTTTTTTTCTCATTTTGTCTGTCATAGTTGAGGTATACCTATGATGAAAATTACAGTCCACTCTCATCTTTTTAAGTGGGAGAACTTGCACAATTGGTGGCTGACTAAATACTTTTTTGCCCCACTGTATATATATATATATATTTTTTTTTTTTTTTGCAAACAAATGTTCAAAAAGTATGCTAAATGAAAACTTTGGAATCTAAACTGGGAATCAATAGGAATTGAAATCAATAAGCAGAATCAGAATCTGAATGGATAAAATTCAGACAATACCCAACCCAGCCACATGTTGTGAAGTTCACTGATTTCTGAGCATTTTATGAACACTGATCAGTTGATGGCAAAAATCAAAAAGATGGTTCTTTGGCGCAACCTTAACACCCATGGCCATACTGAGAGAGTATGTTCCAGTTTTCTGAAGAGACTAAAGGTTTGTTTTCTTTTCAATGTTTGCTTTGTTTGTCTAAAATGAACCATATCATATTCAATATCTCTTTGAAAAAGAACTTTGTAACTTTTAAACAAGTATTAAAATGAGTTCAATGTAGTTGTAGGAGTGTTAAATAAAAAAATAAAGATGATTATCTTCATTCAGTTGTTCCATTTCTATAGGTTTGGTAACATAAAAGCTCTTAATTCCAAAGATAATACAAGCTAATCAGTGTATTCAGTAGGTTGCATTGGTGGCATAAGGTATTGTAAGTATACAACAATGCGACAATAAAACAATGCATTTACTTTTTACTTTTGATACTTCAGTACTTTTAAAAACATGTACTTCCGTACTTTTACTTAAGTAAAAATCTGTCTTTACAACTTTCACTTGTAGTGGAGTAGTATTTGACCAGTGGTATCTGTACTTTCACTCAAGTAAGGAAGTTGTGTACTTTGTCCGCCTCTGATTGAGGGGTTCAAAACTTTTGTACGATGAATCTTATGGTGTATTTAAGCTGTGTATTTCCATAGCAAAGCTTAATAACTCCCTACTGAAAAAAAAAAAGAAAAACAACTAAAACCAACCTATGCTGATTGGCTGCTTTGGTAGGTCTCCCAAGCTGGTTTTAAATTGGTTTTGGCCACTTTTTTAGCAGGTCAGGCTGGTCTTAGCTGGTTTTCAGCTGTTTTTTAGACATTTTATTTTATTTTTATTTTTTACTGAATCAACTGGTTTTATCTGGATTAGCATAGAAACATGCTATCAACATGTTAGTAACATACTAATCATTGTAGAGATATGCTAGTAACACCCTAGAAACCACCCTAAGTACCCTAGCAATCACATAGCAACACCCTAGAGACCACTATGGTTACCCTGGAAACCGCATAGCAACACCTTAGCAACCAACCCAGGTACCCTAGCAACCACATAGCAAAACCCTAGCAACCAGCCCAGGTAACCTAGCAACCACATAGCAACATCTTAGCTACCACCCCGGGTACCATAGCAACCGCATAGCAACACCCTAGCAACCACTCTGGGTGCCCTAGAAACCGCATAGCAACACCCTAGCAACCACCCTGGGTGCCATATCAACTGCATAGCAACACCCTGGCAACCAACCCAGTTACCATAGCAACCGCATAGTAACACACTAGCAACCACCTTGAGTACTGTAGCAACCGCATAGCAACACCCTAGCAACAGCCCTGGGTACCTTAGCAACTGCATAGTACCACCCTAGCAATCTCCCCAGGTAGCCTAGCAACACCCTAGCAACCACTTTGGGTACCCTAGCAACCACATAGCAACACCTTAGCAACCAACCCCGGTAGCCTAACAACCACCTAGCATCACCTTAGCAACCACCCCAGCAACCCTAGCATCCACATAGCAACACCCTAGCAACTGCATAGCAACCTTTTAGCAACCACCCAAAATACCCTAGCAACCGCATAGCAGCACCCTAGCAACCAACCCCGGTAGCCTAACAACCACCTAGCATCACCTTAGCAACCACCCCAGCAACCCTAGCATCCACATAGCAACACCCTAGCAACTGCATAGCAACCTTTTAGCAACCACCCAAAATACCCTAGCAACCGCATAGCAGCACCCTAGCAACCAGCCCGGGTACCTTAGCAACTGCAGAGCAACAGCCTAGCTCCCACCCGAAGTATCCTAGAAACCACATAGCAATTCCTTAGCAACTACCCAAGGTAACCTTGAAATGCCCTAGCAACCACCTTGAGTAACCTAGCAACCACCCTAGATGCCACCCCAGGTACCCTAGCGATCTGTTTTTCTATGTCTTTTCTTCTGATAGACTGTATTGCCTTCAAAACATTCAAACTTTAATATTTTAAATTATTTTAAGTATTTCAAACTACTTCAAACTGAAAACCTTCAAATTTCAAGCTTTTAAAACTTTTACAAACTTTCTGGCTAGGCTTTTCAAGCCAACTTAGAGTTTGTTTACGAACTTTACTATCTAGTTACATCTATAATTACGTTGTCAACCTTACTCCTTCCCCTTAGGTCAGTGGTTTTCAATCCTAAACCTGGGAACAGCTCTGTATGCCTCTCATATCTGACACACTGATTTGAGTTCATGGATCTCTCTGCTAACTAACTGATGATCAGAATCGGGTTTGTTAAATAAGTTGTGTGTATGTGTGTGTGTGTGTGTGTGTGTGTGTACTGTATATATATTGTATATGTGTATGTGTGTGTGTATATATGTGAACCTGGACCACAAAACCAGTCTTAAGTCGCTGGGGTATACTGTATTTGTAGCAATAGCCAAAAATACATTGTATGGGTCAAAATGATCAATTTTTCTTTTATGCCAAAAATCATTAGGATATTAAGTAAAGATCATGTTCCATGAAGATATTTTGTAAATTTCTTACCGTAAATATATCAAAACTTCATTTTTGATTAGTAATATACATTGCTAAGAACTTCGAAGAATTTCGAAAAATTGACACTTAAGACTGGTTTTGTGGTCCAGGGTCACATACAGGTGCTGGTCATATAATTATAATATCATCAAAAAGTTGATTTATTTCACTAATTCCATTCAAAAAGTGAAACTTGTATATTATATTCATTCATTACACACAGACTGATATATGTCAAATGTTTATTTCTTTTAATTTTGATGATTAGAGCTTACAGCTCATGAAAGTCAAAAATCAGTATCTCAAAATATTAGAATATTACTTAAGACCGATACAAAGAAAGCATTTTTAGAAATCTTGTCCAACTGAAAAGTATGAAAATGAAAAGTATGAGCATGTACAGCACTCAATACTTAGTTGGGGCTCCTTTTGCCTGAATTACTGCAGCAATGCGGTGTGGCATGGAGTCGATCAGTCTGTGGAACTGCTCAGGTGTTATGAGAGCCCAGGTTGCTCTGATAGTGGCCTTCAGCTCTTCTGCATTGTTGGATCTGGTGTCTCTCATCTTCCTCTTGACAATACTCTATGGAGTTCAGGTCAGGCGAGTTTGCTAGCCAATCAAGCACAGTAACACTATGGTCATTGAACCAGCTTTTTGTACCTTTGGCAGTGTGGGCAGGTGCCAAGTCCTGCTGGAAAATGAAATCAGCATCTCCATAAAGCTTGTCAACAGAAGGAAGCATGAAGTGCTCTAAAATTTCCTGGTAGATGGCTGCGTTGACTGTGGACTTTAGAAAACACAGTGGACCAACACCAGCAGATGACATGGCAGCCCAAATCATCACTGACTGTGGAAACTTCACACTGGACTTCAAGCAACATGGATTCTGTGCCTCTCCACTCTTCCTTTGGACTCTGGGACCTTGATTTCCAAATGAAATGTAAAATTTACTTTCATCTGAAAAGAGGACTTTGGACCACTGAGCAACAGTCCAGTTCTTTTTCTCCACAGCCCAGTTAAGATGCTTCTGACGTTGTCTCTGGTTCAGAAGTGGCTTGGTAGCCCTTTTCCTGAAGACGTCTGAGCGTGGTGACTCTTGATGCACTGACTCCAGCTTCAGTTCTCTCCTTGTGAAGCTCTCCCAAGTGGTTGAATCGGCTTTGCTTGACTGTATTCTCAAGCTTGCGGTCATCCCTGTTGCTTGTGCACCTTTTCCTACCCAAATTCTTCCTTCCAGTCAACTTTGCATTTAATATGCTTTGATACAGCACTCTGTAAACAGCCACACCTTTCAGTAATGACCTTCTGTGACTTACCCTCTTTGTGGAGGGTGTCAATGTTCGTCTTCTGGATCATTGCCATGTCAGCAGTCTTCCCCATTATTGTGGTTTCAAATAACAAGAGATACCCAGAATTTATACTGTAGGGATGGTCATTTATTCAAACTCAAATGTAAATATTCTAATATTTTGAGATACTGATTTTTGACTTTCATGAGCTGTAAGCTCTAATCATCAAAATTAAAAGAAATAAACATTTGAAATATATCAGTCTGTGTGTAATGAATGAATATAATATACAAGTTTCACTTTTTGAATGGAATTAGTGAAATAAATCAACTTTTTGATGATATTCTAATTATATGACCAGCACCTGTATACAGGGGCGTAAATTTCATCTAACAGTAGGGGGGGACAATAAACATAAAATTTCTCAAGAGCAATTTTTGAAGGGGACACAAATAATACAGCCAAAATTGTACTTGTAAGGATAGCTATGCATACACAGCATGTGTACATAGCATGGACCGTGTTTAAATATGAGTTCGGTTCGCGGTTCACCAAGCGGTCATATTATAATTATTATTTTGCGTCATCCATAGTATTTTAGATTTCGTCTGAAACCGAGTACGTCTCTTTAGATATTCAACCGCATTAAGCCCACTGATCTGCCATTTAACATCATATTGAGCAAAACCCAACACATAGGTAGGTCTACAATATTAGCCTAATATCAGTTCACACACAGGCTTATCGCCGTGTTAGTTGTACTGGGTGACAAGCTACAATATTAAGCTTGTAATCTTATAATCACTCATAGAAAAAACATCGGACATCATAATTTTTTTGTCATGACTAATTTATTAATGATCCAGCATCATCTGTATTAAAGAGAGAGAATCATTTCACCCAATGTTTAAAGAGAATAAAATAGCCGTGACAGCCTAAGTTACTTACACATAACTAACTGTTACTGAGGAACTTTCTCTCTCTCACCGGAATCGTGCGCGTGTGTCGGTAAAAGAGGAAAGCAGGCAGTGGACCAAACCACTGTGAGGCAAGGGAGGGGGGAATCAAAACATTTCTGAACTTAAACGTTTTTTTGCGTTTATTTTGTTTTACTACTCACGCAATTATTTTAAGTATATGTCAATTATATTATTTTTAATACACAGAGTCGCTTGTAATTATATTTTTAGGGGGGACAACCCTCAGATAGGGGCGGTCCTGTCCCCCCCGTCCCCCCCGGGATTTACGCCTATGCCTGTATATATTGCTCAACAAAAGAGCAATGATATGCAAGTGCTATAACAAGTCTCAGTTAGCTTAACGTAGTACACGTTGCAAGTTTTCTTTTTATTTTAAAAAGAAAAAAGAAAACAGATAGAATATATATATATATATATATATATATATATATATATATATATATGTGTGTGTGTGTGTGTGTGTGTGTGTGTGTGTGTGACCCTGGACCACAAATCCAGCCTTAAGTCGCTGAGGTATATTTATAGAAATAGCCAAAAATACATTGTATGGGTCAAAATGATTGATTTTTATTTTATGCCAAAAATTATTAGGACATTAAGTAAAGATCATGTTCCATGAAGATATTTTGTACATTTCCTACTGTAAATATATCAAAACTTGTTTTTTGATTAGTGGCATGCATTGCTAAGAAATTCATTTAGACAACTTTAAAGGCGATTTTCTCAATATTTAGGTTTTTTTGCACTCTCAGATTCCAGATTTTCCAATAGTTGTATGACAGCCAAATATTGTCCTATCCTAACAAATATATCAATGGAAAGATTATTTATTCAGCTTTCAGATTATGTATAAATTTCAATTTCCAAAAATGTACCCTCATGACTGGTTTTGTGGTCCAGGGTCACTATACGAATGCTTCAGATAAATACTGTACATGTGCAAGGAGAAGCATTGAGTTCAAGCAGCTGGCTGGGGAACAGTGCAGGATGATTTGTAGTGCATGAGCATGTAAACATACATATATTACTGAGTTCTTTTTGTGGGATTTGTGTACACACAGCAGTGTGTGTGAAAAGTGACTAGTGCGCATAGAGGAGGAGAGTGTGCTACTACAGGTGGTTTGTACAGGCCCACTCACCTGTGTGTAGCACACTTGAATTGCACGTTACATGTTACAGGAGGTAGGGGATTGTATGGGGGTTCAGAGAGGGCGGGTGATTTGGGTTCAGGGCTCTCACAGCCTGGGGGAAAAAGCTGTTGAGCAGTCTGGCAGAGCGGGCTCTGATGCTCCGGTACCGTCTTCCTGATGGTAGGAGCTGAAAGAGACTGTGGGAGGGATGCGTTGAGTCCTTCACGATGCTATTGGCTTTGCTGGAGCATCGTGTGAGGAAAATATCCAGGATGGAGGGGAGAGGGGCACCGATGATCCTTGCAGCTGTTTTCACTGTCCGCTGGAGGGTCTTGCGGTCTGCTGCGGTACAGTTCCCGTACCAGACAGTGATGCAGGTGGTCAGCACACTCTCAATGGTGCCCCTGTAGAAAGTGGTGAGGATGGGTGGAGGGAGACTTGCTCTTTTCAGCCGGCGGAGGAAGTGTAGGCGCTGTTGTGCCTTCTTGGAGAGTGACATGGTGTTGGTGGTCCAGGTGAGATCCTCTGTGATGTGCACCCCCAGGAATTTAGTGCTGCTGACTCTCTCCACAGTCGAGCTGTCGATGGTCAGTGGGGGGTGATCGACGGAGTTTCTCCTGAAGTCCATCACAACCTCCTTTGTCTTACTCACATTGAGGGACAGGTTGTTAGTGCCACACCATTCAGCCAGCTGTGCCACTTCCTCTCTGTAGTGCGTTTCATCGTTGTTGCTGATGAGACCTACCACTGTTGTGTCATCAGCGAACTTGATGATGTGGTTGGAGCTGGACTTGGCAGTGCAGTCGTGGGTCAGCAGCGTGAAGAGCAGCGGGCTGAGCATACAGCCTTGTGGGGCACCTGTGTTCAGTGTGGTAGTGCTCGAGGTGTTGTGGCCGACACGGACTGACTGAGGTCTTCCGGTTAGAAAGTCCAGGATCCAATTGCAGAGGGAATTGTTAAGGCCCAGCAGGTTGAGTTTATTTATGAGCTGTTGTGGGATTATTGTGTTGAATGCTGAGCTGAAGTCGATGAACAGCATTCTAACGTAGGAGTCTTTATTTTCTAGGTGGGTAAGAGCTAGGTGGAGGGTGGAGGAAATTGCATCGTCCGTAGAGCGGTTCGGATGGTATGCAAACTGGAGCGGGTCGAGTGTGTTGGGGAGGCTGGTTTTGATGTTGTGCATGACTAACCTCTCAAAGCACTTCATTATGATTGGAGTCAGTGCTATGGGACGGTAGTCATTTAGACAGGACACAGGTGATTTCTTTGGTACCGGTATGATTGTTGTGGAGTGAAGACACATGAAAACACACTTGGAATTAGCAAAAAAAAGCATCTTAAGGACGCACAGACTGTGAGAAATTTTCTCTGGTCTGATGAACCTCAATTCCAAACATCATGTCTGAAGGAAACCAGCTCTGCTCATCACCTGCAGAGTACCATCCCAAAAGTAAAGTGTGCTGGAAGCAGCCTCATGCTGTGGGGCTGTTTTTCAACTTCAGGGACTGAGGGACTCGTCAGAGTAGAAGAAAAGCTCAATGCTCCAAAATATTGAGATAGCCTTAATGAAAACCCAGTCCAGAGCATTCAAAACCTCAGACTGGGCCAAAGGTTCACCTTCCAACAGGACAATGACCCTAAGCACACAGAAGGAGTGGCTTATAGACAACTCTATGAATGTCCTTGAGCAGCCCAGCCACAGTCAGAGCATGAACCCAATCAAATATTTCTGGAGAAACTTGAAAATGTGAATCTGACCCCATCCAACCTGACAGAGCTTGAGAGGTGAAGAGGTGAGGAGAAGAATGGCAGATAATTGCCAAATGATGATGAGCAAAGCTTGTTGCATCAAACAAAAAAGGCTTGAGACTGTAAATGTGCTTCGGGTAAATATTTAGTTAAGGTTATGAATACTTATGCAATGTTCTTATTTCAGTTTTTTTTTTTTTTTAATTTTTTTTATAAATTTAAGTTGTGACAGTACTGTTTTTGCTTTGTCAATATGGCGTATGGAGTGTAGTTGTGTGCAGTTTAACATAAGGCAGCAACATAACAAAAGGTGAAAAAAATGAAGGGGTATAAATACTTTAGCAAGGCATTGTATATATATGCTTTTTATTTATTTTAATAGTAAAACCAGGGTTTTTTTTTTTTTTAAGTTGTAAAAGTATCCAGCTGTAACGGAAGTCCACTGAAAGTGAGCGTAGTGAGAACCCAAGTGCAGCTTTTATTACATCCAAAAAAGTGACCAAAAAATAAACAAAGACTTGACTTGGCATGAACAAAAACAAGAACTCACCAACAGAGGTTACAGGGATAATACTCGACAAGAGACAATGGCAACATGAGGGCTATAAATACTAAACAATAAGGGTCACATGACATAAATCAACCAATGAGCAAACAGAAGTGAAAACCACATGACAGGACAATAACAAATGAGAACAAGACACAGGAACAAGACAACCAATCAGAACATGACACATACACTTGGCAGGATACCATGAGGATAAGGGAACCACATGACTAAACAGGAACCATGACTTATGACAAAATAAAAACATGAAAACATGAACATAACCAAAACCCAAAACAGGTGTGACACCAGCTTACATTTTAAAGTTACAGTAATTGTTTAGTATTTCGTCAGCTTATTAAACTAAATAAGCTGACCCCCCCCAAAAAAACAAAAAAAAAACTAAGGAATAATATGATCAGGATGTATTGTAAAATAAACAAAAATCTTACCTATCAGAGTAGACATATCCCAGCCAGGTTCGTCATTTTTACAGTTCCCTTAAACATTTCCGATGTAGTTTGTGCATATTTGCAGCTTGTTCGTATTTGTTTGTGTTGTGAGTATTTGCAGCGCGTTTCTGTTTTTGGATGTGTCGTGAGTATCTGTAGCACATGTGCTGTCAAACAGATGATGTTTTCTTAATTTGCAGGTGTTTTGTTTCTCTTAGCATGTTTTTTTCATTTGCAGTGCATTGAGCTCTCTTGGCCACCGTAGATTTCTGTTTTAAGTCTGCACCAGAACATTGAGAGGGATTCTGTCCATGATATTCATTTTCTAACTGCCAAGAAATGACAAACAGAGTTTCTGATTTCCCCATTATATCCAAACAATAGCACAGACCGCTTGTGTACAAGTTTGCAGTGTGTGACAGTCCTCTCTGGAATGCTGTGACCGACAAAAACCTCTTTTACTGCTGTCACTGCAACTCTGAGATATGGCACCTCAATTCAAGAAATATCTGCCCTGCGTGGGTAGGTTTTATTTTACCTCTCTCATGCCTACTACTGGCTTTGGACATGCTGTCTCTGAAGTCAGCAAAACAACTTCATTAAGTGGAGCACTTTTGGTTACTGAGATATGTCCTATCTTGGGATTACAAGTCTGGCCTCCAAATTAGATTGCTTTCTGTATATAGCTTCACTAGTCTGTATTATTTTATTCTTCTAATGCTCAGCTTACAAATGAGTTTCCCTTACTGATAGTACACAGTGCCTGAAGTAGGACCCTGGCCTGTCACAGAGTGTTGACTATTGCATCACTGATATTTAGTATCATACTGTGCAATTCTCTAGTTTGAAAAGGCTTAGATATTTTAAAATGGGGATCTAGGAGTCCCACTAATTGAAGCCATGCCGAAGAACTGTAACCGAACCTTTCTGAGTTAGTTTTGAGGTCAAAAGTTGCATGCTGTCATTTATGAGCACAATGTTGCATTGAGCTGGTGGTAGTAGTAGTATGGCCTTTTTTTGTCTGGGCTGAATACAACACTGTTTATTAATACCTGTTTTTATCTACATTGAACAATGACTGACTTCTTTCGATTGCAAAGTGAACACCTCCACACCCTGACAGTACTGTGTATGAAATTACATGGCTTCTCCAAAACACAGACTTTTTAAAACCCATAAATACAAGTTTGAGAACCAACATTTTTGGTGCCATATTTTCTTGATTATGTTATCTCTTGATTATGGTGTACTCATAATTGTTCAGAGGATAGAATATGGTGTTCTTCATTGTCATTTGGCAGGGAAATTGTTAGCATTGTCTTCATACTTAGCTTGGAATGTGGGCTGCTTTTGGCTTATTTCCTTGCTCGAAGCCTGTTATGCAGTGGGATACGGTCGCCTTGTGTGAGAGGACTGTTTGTAGAACCTTAAAAAAACAGGGTGTGGGGAATAATAACAAGACTATATCCTCCTGTTTGAGAATGTGAACCTTTATTTCTATGACAGAATGAAAATAGTGAACATTTCTTTGCTTCTGGACAAGGCATGTGAAATTCTGGCCATTCTGGCCAATTAAAATTCAAGAAGCAAAAGGTAACCTATACCTCATATAAGTGCATTTTGTTGACAGTGTTTTCCCTTTGGAAGTGGAAGAGAGATGTGGGCATGTAAATGTGAGAAAGAGAGTGAGTGAGAGAGAGCTAGACAGGCATGTAGGAAGCATTTACAGGTTACTCTATCAACATGATGGGACACGACCAGCCACACAAGGGCTGCATTGCATTGAAAGCCTGCACCTGAGTGTCCATGTACTCCAGTGGGACAAGATTCACTAGGAGAGACTTACGGAGAAATACAGCACCATTGGTATTGAGCTGCATCAACAACAACAAAAGAAACATTACTCTGGTACAGACAGCTCTGTTGACATCTTGAGTAACAGACATGAATACTTAGCAAAGTTGACATGTCCTGTGGTGTGACATTTTAAATTAGATAATTTTCATGAATCTTTTATCTTCGACAACTTAAAGTTGCTTCTTTTATTATTACTCTGAATGCAGTTTTATGACCTTTTAAAAATTAATTTGTCATACACCAAGACCCTAGTAGTAAGGACTACACTAGTAAGGAAGTGAAAAACTGGCAACAGCTACAGGATCTATAAGACATACACTGTCCACTACACATGACCTGCTCATCATATACATTTGTACGAAGTCTGATGGCTTTATCACAAAATGGGTAGGGATGAGTCCTAAAAAAAAACAATACAAAGTAATATAGTAGCAACCATGAATGTAATAACCACGTTTGTTTGTTTGTTAGAGAAACCATGGTTTTGAAATCATAGTAATGTCTTCACTATAGTAATACATCTGTGATTGCAGTGGTTTTAATACAAATGACATTTACTGCAGTAAAGCCGTAGTTATAATTGTAAGTTATGTTTATAGGGTAGGGGTTCCAAGTAGAGTTTTCTTAAAGACACGCACACAATAAATGTGTCGCAGTGATGGCTGTATACAGTATGATAGTATTTCAGTTGGGTGCAATATAATAGTGGGTTGGTGCAGATAGTTCTGCCACTATTTGCACCAGCATCTACTATCAGAAATACTCCCATACATAGTGCAGGATGCTAATATATTTAAGAGGAAACCAAGCAAGATTTATTTTATTTTATTTTATTATTATTATTAAATCTGCAAAGATGATTTCAAGTGTTTGTTTGTTTGTACATTGTGAGAACTGAATAAAAAGAAAAAAGGGCAAGAATCTTGTTAAGACTAACATAGCTCTTATCACAAATGTTTTATGATACATTTACTTTTAAAATGCCAAGCATTATACAAACAATATTATCACTAATGCCTACAAATAGTGCATTATGGAATATTTTCAATCCTGTCGATGTATCATTTGTAGCTTCACCACTGTATTGCATTACTTATGCATTTGTACGCAGATAATGAGAAGAAAACCCATCCCTGAGCACCTCTGAATGTGTGACCAAATCACAATGCCACAACTGTACAATATGTAAGTAAAATGTCTCTGGTGACATATGCCATTCTGTTCCAATCAATGTGTCTGCTTAAACCTCACATTCAGATCTGCCTTCATCCAGACATCAACAGATGTTCAGATCCAAGTCCCTCAGATGTACATCTGAATACTGGAGAAAATATATTTTTGCTAATTTCTGATATTTCTGTTTCATTGTGACTTTAACTATGTGGTTCGCATATTTTCACCACAAATTGTAATACATAACATAACATAACATAACATAAAATAACATAACATAACATAACATAACATTAACATATTGCCATATACCGAAATTGATATTATATATGCTAATGCTGAATGTTATGTTTTGCTTGTTAAATAAGCTTTTATTTAGATTTATTGTTTAAACCATATTTAGTGGTGCTTCATTTAGAAATCCCATATGACCCCCCACCTCAGTATTTGTTAAATATAGAAGAACCCATGTTTTCTTAGATATGACATATGTTTACTGTGATTTGTCCATTTTATTTTATTTTATTTTATGTCCACCTTATTTGATCTTTTATTTGTATGTATTTATCTAATGAACAGAATGCAACACACACACACACACACACACACACACACACACACACACATATATACTTTACTTTACATTTCATGTCTGTTCTTTTGGTTTGTTTTGTTCACAATATAGAAATGTATATTTAGTGTTATTTCCAAACTGTGTGTCTGAACTACATATTAATTTGCCTAAATACAGATATTAGGTACTGTCATTGCATTAATTAGAGACCATACAGTGAGTCACAGTTTTGTTTTTGTTTTGTTTTTTATAAATAAACATTCTTACATGGTAGTTCATTTGCATCTTTATGGTCACAGCAGTAATCATTTTCACTAAGGCTGAATTTAGTTGAAGCTGTTATTTACCAGAGCCAAACTCTAACTGTGTTATTTACAAACCTCACTGTAAATCCTGCAGTCATCAATTTAGCTGGCAAAGCATGAGCACTAACCAAAACCCAAAAAAGGGATCTTTCAAATCTACACCAAATATCAAAACATCTGAGAGTTAATGTTGAGTCTTTGATTTGAAGTTGGTGAAGTGGTAAATGCAAGATAACTAATTGTTGAAGGCTCATGATTGGCTAATTGTAGATGTTAGTTGGCAAACATGGTAACCAGATGACCAAACATTAAACCTGGCCCAGATTTCTATATGTAATACATAATAGCTCTATAAATGGACATTCATGCCAGAGATTTTGTTCTTGCTCAGCATCCTCCAATGAGATTTGAAGGTAATATATAACGGCAAGGCATTCCTGTACGTTTGACCATGTCTTCAACACAGCTTGTATACTCCAGTGTTTTATAGTCGTCTACAGAGCCCAATATTGCGGACTAGCCTCCATATGCTGTGGTGTCCATGTGGTCGGCCTGTGGTTTTCATATACCCACCATGAGCATTTTCACTTGGCCCTCGGCCAGAGCAGCGAGCCTGTTCAACTCCCTTAAATCTTTAAGCATGAGCTCCATATTTTGTAAAGAACTGGCATCTGCTTTTAGTGTTTCAGACACTTCAGGGTGTGTGTATGTGTGTATGTAGATGAAAGATTTATTGTGCATTACATCAATGATTGAGCATTAGCTGACAAAGAAACATTCTCCTAATCATAAAATATCTCATACTACCAACTCTTGCCCAGATGTGGGCCAAATGCATGGCCACTGATGCAACATAGTTGGCTTTGTGTGATAAGACACACTTGGAGTCTATGGTGCTTCATCACGGTTGCCGTAAAGCTCTGTCACAATGACCCAAAACAGCTGTGTGACAGAACAGACTTCCCCTGTGCAATTTCCTGGACTTTGTCCACTGCCTGAACTCTTAATTGTCTACAGCAGAGAGACATATCAATGCTATTCCACTGTGATCTACTGTTACACATCATTATCATTACAGCAATGAAGCAGCAACTTCAGTTTGATGGGGTTTCTTGTGGACATGCATGTAGATATAAACAAACTTCACTATGATTTATGTGCCATGGAAAACCCTTCCTGATGTCTGTACACCCACAGCGGTGAAATATAGGAAATAATAATAATGTCCTTTTGAGTTGGTCAGGTTTGGATTTGTAAATTTTGTTTCTGAAAAAAAAAAACACAACATGAAAAGTATATCATGGCTGACCAGTAAATTAACAAATACAGAAACAAACAAAAAATATTAATAAATACACAGATTTGTGCATAAATAGTTCTATATAAAAATGTTAAATGTGCAAGGACAAATACAAATAATTAAATAAATACACCCATAAATGCAATCATAATATAAAACATTAATAAAGGCCTGGGGAAATGTTTTGTAGTTCCAGATGAATTGTTTAAAAAAATAAAAAAAAAAAAACTACCTGCTTCTGTGCACTGCTTCTTACTCCGGATTCACACACACTGTAGGCCTACTTAAGTGAGTCTACTGTATATACAGTAGAACTGAGCTGGATCACTGATATTACAATGAATATGAGAAACTGAAGCACCTAACATGGCAGCTTTAGGAAAATAAGTTAAAGTAAAAAAAAAAAGGATCACTGTAGCTGCTGTTGTTTGCTCCAGATACCACACAAATAGCTGTAAAGTTGTTGACATCATGAAATTTCTTACACAGTCTTTGTTCTAAACTGTATATTCGGCATTACTCTCCCTGAGGGTTAGCATAGTAAGCATGCTTCCTGATGCAAGTTGGGGAAAGACAAGATGTCATTGTAAACACAACCTTACTTGCAGACAAAAACACAGGAGTGTCCTTACTCCAGGATGTTGCATAAAGCCAGCCAATCAGATTAGAGGTAATGAGATGGAGAAAACACTTTCCAGAAGAAAGAAACTCTAGTTTTGGAACAGCTGGAAATCAACTGCAGGTACTGCTATGAACTCACTGGCCAATTTGGAGAGTTATTACACTAGTGAGGAGACAATTATCGCTCTTTAAGTCTGTTCTCGCATCTGATAAATGCTGCATATTCAAGACTTTTGTGCATAATTGAATGCCTTTTTTAATTAATTAATTAATTAATTAATTAATTTTTTGATGAAGCACCTGATCACTTTGAATTTACAGTCTTCATCTTGTTTATCATTAAACATTCACTGTATTTAGAGTTTAAGATTAAATAAAAGCTATTTTAGCCTTTGAAAAAATTGCAACAGGTAAGATTCAGTTTGTGTCACTCCTCTTCTACTCTTTCATTTGTATGATAGCCTATAAGCAAACTTTGATTTGTCATAAAACTTGTCATAAAACTGAGTGTTCCAATAATTAATAATCAGCTTTTATAATAAATACTGTAGCCTAGATGTAAATCGAAGTTGTTTAATCTCTCTCTCTCTCTCTCACACACACACACACACACACACACAGTCAAAAGTTCTAAATGACCTGCAAACTGGATGATGAGTGAAAAAATGTATGGGTCGTAATGACTGAGAAATGCCGATGTTCTGTCCAGCAAGACTGATATATAGATGGAGAGTTTTGGTCGTGACCTTGTTGACTGTTCACAGCTGTACGTGTGTTTAGGGTGGGACTGAAGGAGGCAGTAACTTTCCCCCCTCCAGCATCACACACACACACACACACACACACACACACACTGACAGGTCGAGCGAAACCCGCGCGTGATTGGAGTTTCAAAGCGTCTCTGCGCGTCAGCCGAGCAGCTCTAAAGGTAAGATCTTCTCTCATTTCACTCACTTTCATGTGGTTTCGCTTTCGCGGAGAAAAAAAGCAAAAACCTTCAGATTATTTTGAATTACCTGCGGCTTTGTGGTTCAGTTTTTTCTCCCCCTATTAAAACTTTTCCCTAAGTAATTATAGAGACAGATGTGCGCTTTAGGGAATGCGCGGAGATCTGGGTTCGCTCGCATAGGTACAGTAGCTGTACGCCATCAGCAGCTTCACACCGCTGGGAAGAGGAGTTCTGCGCCCAGCTCTCTGCTTTAGTTATTCTGCCACACTGGCGCAGTATGTGAGGAATCGCTGTCAGCTTGATCAGGCTTGTATTGAGTGAACGATGCGTGTCTGTGTGTGGAGATGTGAAGGCAAGCTCTGTAGAGACATGTCTGCTCTTTGAGGACTGCGGGAGTCTGCTGTGTTTCTCCTGCTGTTCTTTGTTCTTCGGCTCAGAAGCTGTCCTACCCGTCTCTGGATGATATATGTGTCGACTCATTATTCCCGCATATATACAGCGCGTATACATTTCAATACAGTGTCGGAGCTGTGGGTTAAGAGCTGTGGTGCTCATGTAGGCAGGTATTGAGGGTTTAAATCCAGCCATCATTTCCTGTCCATTTACTCTATACAATGTGGCAGTTAAATAAATAAATAAAAACTGCAACCTGCTAACATTACATTCCTTCAATTGGTTTATTCAATTTGTTAAAGAATCACGTGTGTTTAGTTTAACATTAACTTTAATGACCCCCTCCACCACCACCACACACACACACACACACACACACACATAATTGTAAAGCGCTTTGGGTGTATTGCAATACACAATAAAGCGCTATATAAATGCCTCATTCATTCATTCATTTACATTGGAGCTTTTAAGACATAGACAAACTATGAAGAGGTCATACATTATATGGTAGTTAATTACTAAAAAGTTGATGAATTTATTTACTTTGCTGATCCGTGGTCTTCCTCATCTGGGAAGGGAAAAAAGAAGAAAAAAAAATTGTTTGGAAATAAATTGTATATGACTTAACCTGCACCAAGGTGTTTTCATTTTTCTCCAGTCAAATGCTGTCATTAAGAATGGCCCTCCCCCTATTTTGACTTGACACCCATAAGCAGTAGTAATGACTAAACACGTATGTGATTATCTGAATGAGGCTTTCTGCATTTAGTGAATAAACAAATTCAAGTTAACAATACAAAGTTGAGAGAGCTTCTGTATGCATCATTTTAAACTTTTCTCGACCGTTCTTTTTGTTTTACAGTGCTCTCCAAATGCAGAAAGAACAATTTTTGGAAAGATATTTTTGGTCACACTTTATATTAAGTTTCTTCAGCTGTGTAGTTGCCTCAAAAGAAAGTTAGGTACAATGTACTTATCATGTTTGTATTGTAAAACACGGTAACACAATGACCCAAAGTTACATGTACTTACTATTATAATAACACTTAATTATGCATAATTACATGCAAGTAACCCTAAGCCAAACCATAATCCTAACCCTAACCATATAGTAAGTATAGTTAATTAATGTTACTCAGTACTTAAATGTATAATTAAACTGCAACAAGGACACCTTAAAATAAAGTATAACCTAAAACACTTGTTCTACTTTTGAGGTAGGATACAGTTAAGATTGGGGCTAGTTTTGGTGGTGAAGGTGTAGAGGTACAGTCAACAGTGTAATTATAAATGTAATTACAAAAATTAATTACATATTCAATTACATAGAGTGAAAAAAAAAACAGAAGTATGGACTATGTACAAAACAATTCCATTGTATCAAAAGAGTCATTTAAATTCTAGTACATAGGCTACTTATTACACGTTAAGTTAACGTAAGGTTCAATGTTTTTATTATTTGTGTTGTTCTGCATTTGCTGCAGTAGCACATAGCAGAAAGAGTTTACTTGAAAGTAAATCAGTTAAATAAGGATTATGGGATATTAGACTGTTTCTTAGAACAACACATGATTGTTCAGGAGATTTTTTTAGCTCAAGGTACCGGCTGCCCCTGATCTGAAAATTAGCTGTGTTCAGTCTTGTGATTCAGAAAACATTGTAATTTTTTTTTTCTTTCTTCTTAATTGTGGTGGTGGAGTTCAGATACACAAGCTTTCATGTTGACGAGTTAATTTATTCATATAATGTTGAATGTTTAGTGATAGATGTACTGGTCGTCTGTTCTTCGGTCTGAGACGCTGGGATAGACTCCAGCATCCCTGTGACCCTACAGAGGACAGCAGCTTTGGAGAACAGAGTGATGGATGGATGAATAATGTGTATAGTTTCCTTTGATGAAAAACAGCCCTGACTTCTTTTATGATGCTTGAATGTGTCTCAGCTTTTCTTTCATGTGTGGACTCCATGTGGTCATTGGTTTGGACTGTCTGCTCATTCTGGGCTTTAAGAAGAGTAGAAGCTCATTGATCTCAAAATTCCTCCCTAATCCGGGCGTTATTGTTGCACTGAATGATTATAGCGGCGGAAAAAATAAAACTATATGTGGTGAAGCCCCTAGGGGGGTAAAACACAACATGAAACGTCAGTGAAACGTGAGTTCAATTTGAGTTCAACAAGTTCTTAAATCGCCTGTTACAGTGAGGTATATCATTGTGGCGTTAATGAGACAAACTCTGCCTGTTTGGGGCCCAGAAAGGCCTTTGGGTGTCAGAAAGTGGTGGAGACAGTTGGTGCTGTTAGTGGGAGGGTGCGTCTGAAGTTGTCATGGCAACCAGATACATTCCATGATTTCAACAAAGGTTGCCTCAAGAAGCAGAGAAATATACAGTGGAAGCCTCATTTATACTGGTGTACATATTAAGAGACCAGCTCATCTTTAAGCATCGGTTCTCAGCTGGTTGCGCTGGTTCAAGCAGGGTAAACAGAAACAAGGTCTCTAAATACTAGCTCATTTAGCAGTCATTGCAGTTGGGATGTTGTACTGAAGATTACACTTTATATTGGATGTCTTAAACTACTTGTGATGTACTTCCATCACCAAAAAAAAAAAATAATAAAAACTAAAGGAAATCTTTAGAAAGATATGTTACAGCTCACAACCCAATCCTCAGCAGACAATTTTAGTAGCTCAGCATTTTTTTTTTTTTTTTTTTTCACATATCTGTCCTGTCAGTTACAGTATGGTTTGGAATACTGTAATGGCTTTTAGTAAATCAGGCCTATAGCTCTGGCAGTGAGGCCTGCAGACAGGTAGAGTTTAGAGATGATGTGTTGGTACCAGCAATGTGGATGCAGCCTGTAATGATGAGATGATAAATTACTGATCTGCTGTGCTAGCTTTCATTTTGCAATGGTTAGTCTTTGTTACCCTGAAGTGGTTGGGAGTGTGTGTTGAGCAATTGTGAGCTGTAAAATATCCAGAGAGCATCATAAAACCAGGGTTTAGGCAGGGCTGCCATTAAGAAACCAGTTGTATCCAGGACCAGTGCACAAAAATACACAAAGAACGGAGCACAAAATCTGGATCCCTGAAATAAGGAATTTAAAATAACATGGTCTGATGAGCTATCTTTCATTATATTTCCTGTAACAAAGTCAGTTGATATGGTCTTTCCGTGTTAGTCTCATGTGTCTGTAAAGTTAGCAATGCTTTTTTTTATTCTGTATGTTTACAGGAAGCAATACAGAGGCTTAAGAGAACATTTGACCAGATTTAGACTCCTGTTGTGGAGCACAAGATGAGTAAAGCAACTCTCACTGCCGTCTTTATAGGTAAGTTTGTTTGTTTATTTATTTTTTCATTTAATAATTGTGTTTATTAAAACAGTTTTTTTTTTCTTCCCCTATATGCATTCAAATAATGTTTTTTCCTATATGCATTTGCTGATTCTTCACTAAATTAACTTTGGATGAACGGACATCCTGGATTATTCATGACAGTCCTGGCTGACTAACACACTCAGCGTTCTTCAAGCTATCATGTCTGGTATAATTTCTCAGTAGGATGATATTGGAAAGCTGTTTCTTTACCACTGCAGTTTGGGACTAAATGTTTAGTAGTAAGAGTGATTTAAAAAGTTTTAACCAGATGGTCTTTAAAGATGTAATTTCTTGGTTTCAAATAGAATATTTATAGCATTTATAGTTACTTTTATTGGTGAAATACATGGACATGCCCATAACTTAGAAAAGGTTATGCACACCTGAGACAGAGAGAGAGAGAGGGAGGAGAGAACAAATTGAATGGAAATTGTTTTTGTTGTCCTATTGTTAGTCATATTTCTTTGTATGTTCAGTGCCTTTGTTGGTTTTGGTTCATTTGCTGTTGTATGGACTTTGAAATAACTGAAATTCATTGGTCATGATATGACTACCTCATAGCTGTGCATTTATTGACAAATAATTGCACACCTTGGAACGAATGTTCATCAGCCAATCAGAATCAAGAATTCAGTAAACTGTAGATGGCAGCTTGCATATATTCAGTTTAGTAACAGTTCAATGGGTGTGCAGCAGTTGTAGTAATTGGACGGCCTACATTTAAGTTTAAATAGCATGTTTAAAAAAAGTGTTCATATTAGAGATGTATGTTAGCTTTGTGATCTGTTTATTCACTTTGTGAATTAATGCGGGTTTTCATTGCATTTTTACCTGCTCAAGCGTCAAGCGTTGAAAGCCACTCAAAATAATAGCTGAAATTACACAAATTACCCCATTAAACATCATGAAGAGAGGAAAGAAAAGAGTGTTTGGGAGATAAGGCCCTTGCATATGTTAGCAATTTTACTGCTACTTTGAGTTCTTGCACTACTCTAGGAATAGTCGTATTGCTGTCTCATTTGTATTTAGGGACTGTAAAAAACCTGGATTATGTGGTCTCGTAATTTGCATTTGTATGATGTTCTGTATGAACTATGTTCCTAGCATTTCTACTGACTTCCAGTGGAGCAAAGCCAAATGGAAAGAGCAAAAAGCCAAAACAAGGTAGCTGCAATAAATATGTTGATAGTAATATGCATGTTTGAGACATTTGCCACTAAATTATGTTCTTCTGACATTGCCTCTGCTTTTCCAGCTGTGCCAGCAATAGAATGTGATATGCGGGCTGGGAAGATCAATCTCTCAGAGTTTATTGCTAAGTGTCCAGCTAACTGCAAGGAGACCAAGGAGAAGGTGTATGGGACAGGTGTATTTGCCTCCATATCCAGTATCTGCAATGCTGCCATTCACAGGTGAGCGCAAACAG
The DNA here is from genome assembly GCF_012432095.1 of Onychostoma macrolepis. Classification (NCBI taxonomy): domain Eukaryota; kingdom Metazoa; phylum Chordata; class Actinopteri; order Cypriniformes; family Cyprinidae; genus Onychostoma; species Onychostoma macrolepis. Next base: position 514,696 of record NC_081167.1, on the reverse strand, counting down.
TTTGCAGTCTGTGAGACCAAAGTGAGATAAAGTTCACCTGGTGTTAATGTATCAGTATCAGAATCAGAATCAGAATGAGCTTTATTGTCAGGTATTTTTACACACACGAGGAATTTGTTTTCATGACAGAAGCTTCCACAGTGCAACAGAATGACAGTGACAGAACAAAAACACAGATAATAAAAGAAGAATAAAGAATAGAATAAGTAAATAGGGAATAACAATATACAAATTGACAATTGTATGTACAGGTATATTACAATAGACAGTTTTGTATGTACAGGTATATTATGTGCAAATTGAAATGTAGACTAAGTATGTTTGTTAGATAAATAAGTGTATAATAGTGTTGTGTGTTCCACAATGATCAGTAGGACAAATTAAAATATTATGCAAAAGCTTGAGCTCTCTTGATGAAATCACAAGTTGCTAATCTAATTGAAAAGAAATCTGCAAAAATGTACACTTAGCAAATATTGTTAGCCCACATGACACCAGCTCTTGCACCTGCAGAAGTTCTTGCGACTCTAATTGAACTTTGTAGTTAATGGGGTGCGACAAGCAGCTTCTTCAGAGATTTTTCATAACATTTTAGTAGTCAAAAAGTATGGGAAACCTGTATATGATGCTATGGATCTACCTCAGGAAGGGAGAAGATGGCTTTAGAGATCTTTTACAGCCTTCTCTGCTTTGCGAACATCTGTCATCTGTAGAGTCTGATCGTCAGCCATCTGTTTCATGGTTGTTAAGTGTAATCACAACATCCTGAGAGATGAAGGCCTCATGGGTCAAGTTCTGACCCTATAAAACTTGATAAATGATTAGAATAACATGGGTTGATCAAAGGGAAAGCTGAACAAAATGTGTGTGCCTCTTCAACAAATAATGTCAGCTGAGGAGGTTGTGTTAGTTTATCAATTGCTATGGTGTATCAGTCAGTGCACATGTGGGAGATGTATGCAGCCAGTAAAAGACAGATGGCATGCATTTGCTTGGATTATATTCTTATTCCATAGACCACCCTCAGAAGTGATCTGGCTATCTTTGCCATTGGATCTCAGTCAAATTTAAGTTACACGATCTCATAGCATAGCATAGCATTTTTACGCATTTCTAGCCTTTTTTTCCCCTTTTTTTTTTTACTCAATATTCACTCTAAGCTATTAAAGCTACCCAAATCAATACAGATCCCTTAGATAAATACATCTCACATACATGGTGATTTTTGCTGTTATTTTGTTGTCAGTGGAGTCATCACTAACTCTGGAGGAAAGGTAATTGTGATGAAGATGGCAGGACAGACGATCTACAAGGGTAGCTTTGCCAACGGTGTCCGCTCTCTGTCCTTACCCAACTGGAGAGAATCCTTTTCTGTCTCAGGTAGTGTAGACCTTACCCTGAACAAACACAGTTGGAAAACACCTATATGTACTGTATTGGCAAACAGGCTCTGTATAGCAGTTAAATAGAAAAGAGAAATATGCCAACAGAATATTAACTCTTTCCCCGCCAGCATTTTTGATAATTTTCACTAAAATTTCAAGGCCCCCAGAATATTTTGTTGTATTGCATGTTCAGATATTCATACATCAAAGTAAAGAACAGAGCCTCTACTTTTAAACAACAACAACAACAACAAAAAGTTTTATTCTAGCGTTAAGATTTATTTTTTATCAACACTTGAATATATGTAAGTCTCATAAAAAATAAATAAATAAATACATTTAAAAAAGAAATTTTGAGCAAAAAGCTGAGAAAATCACATTTTTATCTGGATCATATTCAGTATGATGATTAGGGATGTTCATTTTAACCGTTTAACCGTTAACCGACCGATAAGAATTTTGACCGATTAATACAATCAGTTAAACGGTTTAAAGTCACTTTATTTATTTATTTTTCAGTCATTTATAAAAATATTTTAAAAGGTTTGCTGCATGGTTAAAATAAGCTATGCGTATAAAAATTTTAAAAATACGTTTTTTAGAGAGAGAGAGAGAGAGAAAAAAAACATAAGTCACCTATAAGTCGCATTTTATTATTTCATTCAGAAACAGGCCGACGCGAATTACAAACATTATAATAAACACTGTAAACATATAGGCTATTTTAGTTCCCATCACTCCTCAACAAATCCTTTCAATTAACAGTAGGCTATTTAGAAAAGAACAAGAATTAAAAATGTAAGAAGCTATAGACCTAGCTATATAAAACCAAAAACCAAAACGAATTAATTTAGGCTAAAACAAATGTAACTGAAACCAATGTTGGGTCTCTCATTCAAACAAAATCAAATGTTTCCGTATTCGTGATGTATTTGAATGCCAAAATATTATTTACCTTTTATGTACAGGCCTACTTCGCTCGCGTTCCAATATCCACGTAAAACAAAACGTTTTGCATAACTTCACGGCGGTATGGTGATAACGCTTAACGGCATAGATTTTACTACATATTTAAACTGAGCAGTGTGGGTTTTTTTTTTTGTTTGTTTGTTTTTCTCCATATGTTTGACTGATTGTTTTTATAATGATAATGAACAGGCTGCATTGTCAAGGTAGAATGCTTAACTGTGTGCGTGCATGCGGCGCAGCAGCAATCACTTGATTTTTTCCCCCTTGTAACAATGGAAGCAACTACTCCTTTTAGTCATGAATATAATCGGAATTGTAAAAGGTTTGCTTTTATTTGTGTACATTCACAATAAAAACAAATCTTTGCGCTTTTGTAAAATAAGCCAAAAAAATAGGCCAATATCTGCCATCTGGTTTCTTTTCCCTACTTGTTGCACAGTTTTTCTTTCGTTTTCTTAAATTATGATTTAAGTGCAAATGTATTTCTCGTATAGACCTATTTATTCGTTATAATATATATATATATATATATATATATATAGCGCCTAGCTTTATTATGTTTTTCTCTGCTGCTGAAGCGATGCAGGTGCGTGATGTGATAGCTATGATGACCATGTGAATCCTCATGTTCTGTTGTTTGCTGCTTTTTGCGCGTGTAAAATGAATCCCCGGAAAACAAATGTTAGTATTTTTAACGGGTCACAGACACTTATTCTTGCTAATTTAATTCAGTTCTAATTTAAAATAATCTTGTCGGTTAACGGTTAATAATCGGTTAACGAGCGTCAGTTGTCGGTTAGGAAAAATAACCGATATGAACATCCCTAATGATGATCAAAGCAAAGATGCAGTAGATTGCTTCCATCAGCACTCCCAAAGCTTGCACAGGCCATTAGCACTTCCTGGATCGACATTTCACTCAGTAACATTAGACCATTTTAATTTATATGTGGTTTATTGTTGATTATTACATTATTTTTTGCATGCATTTGCTTATGAGATCGCTCGTTTCTGCGTCTTCCTCACCTGTGTTTTTAATAGAGAGATTCTGGACTGATTCAGGACGTGTAATAGCGTCCCCGAGTGTATAACAGTGAATACCTGGAGAATTCTGTTTTTGGTGGGGAAGCGTTGTATAATAAATAATTGAAAATTCTGTGTTTGGCAGGGAAAGAGTTAAGACACAGTAATTTCATATGACGAGTACTTTCTCACATGCTTAACGGTTCTGTGTGTCAGTGGGTAAACCAAAGAAGGGGGTGACCTACCCATCCACTCTGGTCTTTGTACCCTCAAGACCCACCACAGTGAAAACAGGTAAGCGGTTTTAGCCGGCTGGTAATGCTCCTATATGTGTTGTTATGTCATTAAACCTTTCCTCTAACTTAAACAGTAATGCATGGTGCTAACAATGCCAAGATCATGGATTTGATTTCTAGAGAATGCATAATCGCTGAGTAGACAAGGTGAGATGCAGCTAATGTGAGATTTTACCAGGGTCAAACTTCAATCTTAAATGGCTAAACATGGAAAGTATGCCAAAGGATCTCTGTCTGACAAACACAGTGATTAAAGCCACTCACAGCTCCCATCTGGCAGAGCCTAGCAGAGAGTGGATCCATTTTCAGAATCATCCATGTCGCAGCTCATCATCTATTCACATTTCCTTGATCCCAAGGTGATCTCAAAGAGCTACCATACTCCACAGCGTCGCCTGTGACAGAGGCTCTAGAGACGGAGCCGAGCTCCACTGCAACTCCGCCCACAACCACTCATGTGACCACACCCATCACCACATCAGCCAAGCCACGGGTCACCGTTCATAAAGTCCGCGAGGCAGGTGAGCCAGTCTTTTACAGATCTGATGCCTTAATTGAATAAATCATAGTTTATTACAGTAAATTCAATGCAATACTTTTATCCATTTGTTCTTGGGTCAGTTTTTCAGTACCCTATTGAAATGAGCATCCTGTCTGGACGATATGGATCAGGTTCCCTCTCTATCCATCCTCTTCCCTTTCTCCGTTTCTAAAGCAACCTCTTTCTTTCTGATCTAGGCAGCAGTCACCCGTATTTCAGCTCTGTTGCACGTAAGTCAAGCAGGCATGTTGAATCTCCCTCACGTGGCACTTCTTGTGGCTGCTGTCATATAATTTTATTCAGGCCCTCTGGGTGTGTTTTTAGTGGTTTACAGAACTAATGGTCTCTTGCAGTTTTCCTTTGGTTCTTTGTTTTCGTAGCAACCGTCTGTGTCTTTTGGGGTGTAGATGGTGTTGGCCTGTGAAAAGTCGGCATGAAACAGCATTTTACTTCAAACATATGATGTTTTCCTGAGTAACAAAGATATTCAATGTAAATTCTTCTTTGGAGCACCAGTTGTTTCAAAGGCAGAACTTATTACTAGATTTTGATGATGGTTTAAGATATTTTTCTTATTTTTTTTCTTATATTTCTCTAAACACTGCATGTAGGACAGTCACAGAGCGCCCAAGGAAAAGGTCCTGCGCAAGGTATGTTCTGCTTTGACACTGTCTGTAGTCCTCACTTCCTCTGTCAGTGACACAAGCCCTAAACTCTAACCATAACATTTGTCTAAAGCATTTAGAGGCAGCTCCGTCTATGCCAATAGGTTTTCACCCCGCACAAACTCAGGTAAACCACACTCCTTTTACTCTGACTGTGTGTCCTGTCTTGTGACGCTTGCCTGTTGTGTTTAAGTTTCTTTGTACTCTAGGAACAGGTATATTGTTTGGAATTTGATATGTTGCTGGTGACTGTTTGTGTCCTGAGCTAGATGAGTGTTGATCTCACTTGCTGTTTTCCTCCAAAGTTTTTTCTGCCCGTGTCTAAGGGTGCATGCAGAACAAATAATGAGACACTTCCTGCCATCAATTTCCTCACCATGATCAAACCATTTGAAATATCAAACATCTGCTCACAATTTAATTTCTTCACACAAATGGAGAACCTGATTTGTCTAGGGTAGACAGCACATTAACCTACCTCATTATTACTTACCTGACTCCTTACCAGAGGCTCTTGGCTGTGGATTGTCCTGTCTTCCGTCTTCGTCTGTCTTCATGATTACCTGTTGCACTGTTTTATATGCTGTGCCTGCAAAATAGAAAGCCTATTACCATCTGAGCTAAGTTTGATGAAATTCTCTGAACTCATTGACTCAACTGTTCACATGGCTTGTTTCAAACATTACCTGCAAATAAACCTCTGTTGTGGAAATTAGTGTATCCTCAGTGTATCCTCCTCTGTTGGTGACAATGCCATTTCTGTTTTCCACAATTAATAGTTGAAGACAAGGAGCACTTACAACTTTCCCCAAAGACAGAACATGTAGTATATGAAAGACCAGTGGCAGGCCATGCATTTTACACCTACTGTAGGCCTTCAATGGCATCCTACATGAATTAATACACCTCTTAATACCATCATAATAATGCCATGGCTATAGAAACCATAAATATGGAAATGCAGAAATGCAGTGTAACAGGGCATTGTGTCACAGACAGCAATCTCTAGCTGGGGCATTAACCTGACAAAATGAAACAAATAGAGTCCACCCGATGTTCTTACAGACATTTATTAACTCGAACGTATTTATACCTTACAGATAACATTGGTATAAAACAAATAAGGCCATTACATGTGTTTTAAAGTTGACTTAACAATTTAACAAACTCTTACTGCTTTTCGTCTTAACGAGTCCGCTCTACCCGTGCACTGAGCGAGCAAGTAACATTAAAAAAAATCATACAAGACGATGAAGAAAAGCGTATACATGTGTTTTAACATACCCCTGTGACTCTCATCTTCACACCGAGTCTCCCATCGGTCTGCCTCTCTGCCAGCGGTGCTGCGGCCGGAGGAAGAGACCAGTTAACACAGCTCAACATGGGAAACTGAGATATTCTTATGGAAACTTAAACCTAGCTTTATATTTTGCAAATAACATCAGTTATTTTATGCAATACAAAGCATAAAGAAATAAAAAGTCAAAAATGAAATATAACCTACCATACTCTAGTAGTTTTTCATCTTCACGAGTCTTTCACAGCACCGTTGCCGAGGAGGTGTGTGGTTGTTTTTCGCAGTCACTTAGTACTTTAGTATTTAGATTTACAGAAGGCGAATATTTTTCAGAATGCACTGAAAATATACAATAACGCACTGTACACAGCATATACGGTAAGAAACCTGAGAAACATTAATAATATGGTGAAAACAAAAATGTGATTTACAGTGATGCTGTTAGCTAGCTTTGGCTAGTATGCTCTCTGAGCATCCAATCAAAGAACGAGAAAATGCTGATGCTGTCGTAAGCCTGCTAGATGACCCTGGTGCTGCCAACTCAAAATCTGATTGGTTAAAACAACGGTTTCATTGCCATTGATTTTAAGCTACAGACGCCTGCACTGTTGATTCTGAAGGCCTTAGGCAGATTTCTTTGACCCTGGCAACACAATTGCTGAAATATGATTGGATAAAAGCTCTAATATAAGCATACACTAGTGGAAGTCACCAAGAGAAAAGCTATGAAATGAAGACAATAGACTATTGGAAATAATTTAATACACATTCATGGAAAAAAAATATATATATTAAAACTAAGTCAGTGATTCTGGCAGTGTTTAGGCCAGCATAAACGGCTTTGCTGGCCCTGACGGCCCACCACTGTGAAAGACACATTTCTTAGTATATCGCATTGATAGATCAGCTCAGACTGTGAATGTGAATGTCAAATGTCTCAGACGGTGCAGCTTTACATGTGTCTTGTCTTGAATGTGTTTGCATTTTGATGGCAGGTGTGCACAGGCCAGAGACGGGCACCGCAATCCGAAGACAGCCGCATGTTTCCTCAGCTTCAGGTTCGCATGATTCATTCATTCAATTCAGACATCACTCAGTAGCAGCTGCGATGCAGACATGAACTCTTGCTTTCTTCTCTCTTGGATATTTTTACATCTGTTTCACATTGTTCAGCAGCTTTCAGTCGGGTGCAGCCGCAGTCTGAGAGGAAGCAGCACACGGCGCATTCTAATCCTGGTAAGTATCTGCAGATGCCGTCTATTAGCATGTGCGTGTCTTCACATGTGTGCTGATACACATCAAAAAACACATTTGGAAGTCTAATGCTCTTTTTGCATCAGAGGGATCAGGTAAAGCTTTGTCTGAAATTAGCACCTTTAGAAATAGCAAGGCTTTAGCAAAGCAAGTAAACATGCTCAAATCATACTTGACTGTAAATAAATATTGAGTACATCTTGGTTATATTTACTAACAGCTTTACCAGCTTACTGCAGTGACATCAGGTAAGTTAAAGACTAGTTATAAATTGGATACTAAGTGTAAGGCAACTCAGACGAGTGACAACACCATGCACTTGCATCATGGGTCATGAACTGAGAAATCACAATTCCCTTGATCTTTTGATATATAAGAGGTCATTGTGCTGTAAAAAACTGCACACTAGGAATCATTAGTTAAGCATTAGTAAATAGTCAATTCATCCTTTATAAAGCATTGTTCCAACATTAATAGGCAATAGTAAATAGTTTATAAATACAGCTATAAATGATTTGTTCTTGAGCATATCTATAATGTTTAATAATTGTATTTTCATACTTTATTGACAATCAATTTATCATTTCTAAATTCTGCATCGTTGCCTGTTTAGCCCCGCCCACCGATTCTGCATCGTTGCCTGTTTAGCCCTGCACACGTAGTAGGTAAATGACAAGAGCGGCAAACGCAGATCTATGCAGACACCAATTGATAAACTTTATTTGATTAACTTTATTTTTAATGAAATGCAGACCAAGTCAGTATGAACTAGGTCTTTTGTTCACTTCATTTACAAACAAGGCACAATTCAATGCAGAATTTTCAGAAAAACTGAAAATAAAAGACGATGCTGTGCCGAATATATTGGTTCTGACAGTAATGTCCCAACACACAAGTGTGAGTGACTGTTTTCATTATGTGATCACTAGTGCTTTGTCTGTTATTACAGATCGTTTGATATGTACTGAGTATTTATGTGTCCATCTGTGAAGGATGCACGCTGTCAAACATACACAACTATTAGCCAATCACAGCAGTGGGAGTTTACTTCTGAGTCTACAATCCTCCACGCCTATTTAAACAGAGCGTTCTGATCAGGGGGTCAAAGCAGGACAAAAAAAACAACAACAACAACAAAAAAAAAAACAAATAGCCTATTGCTTCTAAATTATGATTTTTTTAAAATGTAAATTATTGATAACATTATTAGTGGACCTCAGAAAACAATACAAAATAAAAAACAGAGGCAGTTCATGACCGCTTTAAGGCGTGAATAAGGCTCTTAGGCACCTAACAGATTCTTGAAACATATCTCAGACACAAATATACAATGCTTTTATACAACAGTTCAATAAACAGGACATGGTTTAAATTGTTTCTAGACACAATACTGCCACTTACTTTCTCTAATTATGCTCAACTGCCAATTAAACCAATCCTGTCAAACAAAGTCAAAGCTGAATCAACAGTTGTGTCTCTAAGCAACAAATCACGTCAAGTCAAGTCACCTTTATTTATAAAGCTCTTCATACAATACAAATTGTGTCAAAGCAGCTTTACAGTGTTAAACAGGAAAATAGTGTGTCGATAATGCAAGAGGACAATACGCACAGTTACGGTGTTTATTTCTGAATAATTCCATGTTTTTGAACAAATCGGTTAAGTGAATGATTCATTGACTCACTCACCTGCAGAAAGAATCACTGTAAAATCCCCTGACTGACAAACCAGAAGTGAACAGACAGGAACTCAAGTACACAGGATGATTACAAAACACAGGTGCAGGGGATCGTAATTAAACTAAACGAGGAATAATCAATTAACTAAACAAGAAAAGGAAAAAGACCATATTAGGAAACAAGAACAGAAACGGGCAAAATAAAACCAAAACAGACCATAAACGTGACAATTAATGCTTGTGTGATATACAAAGTGACTATTTTATCAGAACTGTCTGACTGGAGTTGACATCATAGTTGACATGACAGAATACATTGTTTTTCTTGAATCTGACAGTAAATGATCTCTAAACCTCTTAACATGATTAACAGATTAATATAAAATATTTCCTTGCTACATAAACATCTAAAAGTCCATTTGATGTCTTGAAGTAATGTATTGTAAATAGTTTTTCAATCTCCCTATCTAGCATTTGCAAGAAGAGATTGGCCGCACCCTGCGTACACACGACCTGATTGGTTCTCTGGCACCAGAAGACCAACAGGTATCATAATCATTATGCAGGTCTCATCATCCAGTTCAATAACATAACCCTCCATATGAGCAATAAAAAAGACATAAACGTAGATTAAACATCCTTTTAAATTCCAAGTGAATATCCATAAACACTTCATAATTCATGCTAATCAAAATCTGACATGAGGCCCTACCGTCACTTTCTGTGTTCAGATAGTAGCCACTCTGTGCCAAACACAGGCTCTAAATGGAGCAGGATGAGTACTGGTGACCCCACAGGTAAGGATTTCATACGCTGATGTTATATGTCTAAATGTCTAAAAAAAATTACCCTATTCACCTGCAGTGCCTCGTCCTTAAATAGGCCATGCCACTAGCTTTCAAGTTAGTTTTAAAAGTCCATGCCAATGTGCGACCCATATGATATCAAAAACATTCAGAGCAGCATGCATTTCTGCTGGAGCTACATGACTTTAACTTCATCATTCATGTCAGAGAATAGGTGGTAAGCTACAGGTTTTTGTACTCCTCTTTATAGATTTTGATTGTTTGGCTTTTTATTTTCTTATGGGTATTATGGGTATATTTTCCATAATGCACAATGCTGAACTAACTGTTCCTGCAAATGCTGCCTCTATTCTGCAGCTCTTGACCCAAGGCCTGATAACACAGAGCATGAGTACCAGCTGCATAACTTTGGACAGTATTGTAAGTATTCTCATTTTATTTTGGAATAACACATTTATGCCAAAAAGTCTATGCAATGAGTATATGTTATACATGTGTTATAACACGTGTTCCGTATGAACATGGCTCTCTGCTAGGGTTTCCAACTGAAATAACATTGTAACCTTGCCTAAGCTTCTTCGCTGGTCTTAGCTGGTTTAAGCCGTTCTCCCAACATGGTCAAGATGGTCTGGTCTAATGGGTCTCTCTGCCTGACTTATGGTGGGAAGCTTCCATTAAGTGTGTGATGGCAGTGAGCAATGTGTGGACCGCACACTCCATATAACTACAATGTCTGTCCCCGTGTCTGGATTCAATAGAGTCTTTGTTGGGAGCCTTAGTCATGCTGTAAATGCTGCTGGACTCTGGTTTGTACCACAGGGACAGAAATCCATGGTCAGTTAATATTTGAGTTATCTAGCAAAAAACTGCCTGGGCCAAATTTCCTTTCATAAACATTTTGCTAGATAGCTTATTTAAATAAGTTAGATTATGTTACATCATTGCTAATAATACATGCATTGGTATAATGCAGCATGTACCAAAACGAGTATCTGTACTCATAGTAAATGCTATAATAGAAAATCATGCCTGGATTAATGAGAAGAAACTTATAAGCATTTGCCAGTCTCCCAGGTTTATTGCATATTTATTCAAAGCATCAGTCGTCATGGCTGTGAAATCGGAGTTGGGTGCACAGCTCTAGTGAGTATGTTACCAGTTGTGTAACTGTAGTGAGGAGGGGTCACCAACACTGTGAGCCACTGTGTCTTTGTGAAACTGGAGGCCTGATTCGTGTGTACATGTTTTCTGTCTTCAGCTCCTGCGCCAGAAGACCACAAGCCTCCATCTGAGACGAGCCACACTAGAGGTGTGTCAAAGGCACAAGCACATTTGTATATTAAGGCGCACAGTTTTATCACAGTGCACAATATTGCTATATAGTCCTGCTTAAGAAACTATGATTGAATACAGGATTTTTAATTTAATTGATTAATTCGTTCATTTTTTTAATTATCGCGTGATATATAATAATTAGTTTTTGATTACTGCCACAGAGGTGCTTGCTGGGTCAAAACCGTTCGAGTCAGGTGAGACATCTAACTAAGTAGTTTTTTTGTTTTCTTTTCTTTTCTTTTGCCACATGGGTTCATTTGAAAAATGTGCCTATATGTACATTTTTGCAAAACTCCAAAACATACCTATACATACAATTCACCGCATTTTCCCATTGAAATGAACACTAGTAGCAGTAAAATACCAACACTTTTCTTCTGATTCTTCTTCGCCTGTGTTTGATCCAGAGATTTAGCACTCTTTTAGAAAATGTGTAACTGCGCCTCCTTCCATAAAATGGTGAAAGCACGGAAAGCTGGAAAATAATGTCAATGGCCGGGAAATAGTGGTCCTTTGCACAATACTGTGTCATTTGTCATTTGTCTGTGTCAGATAAACCTGAACATGTTTTTAGTTCCACTCACTGGACATTTCACTGAACATGCCAAACGTGTAAGAAGCAGCAAAATATCATTTTGCAGAAATGATTTTTCTAATGGGCCTGGGTTGCTTTATTATATGTTATTATATGATAAGTAACTTGATCAGCAAAATCCAGTAGACTTGTAGCCTTTCTCCCATTTTCTTTTTTTTTTTTTTTTCAATTATATAGGCAAATTATTACCAGAAGACGTGCCTTGGATTCTTCTTTTTCGTAATAGTTGTTTCAAACCCTACTAAAGAGCACCTTCTGGGATTACTTCACAATGTCCTTAATCAGCAAGCATAGTTTCAAGATGTACTCTATGATTATTTACAAATTATTTAATTTTAAATTTGGACTTGATAATATAGCCATACAGATAGTTCTTTAAAGTACTATAGATAAGGATCACGATTTTCCTAAAATGTAATTGTAACATCCTCTCATCTCCCAGGTTTCAGCCCACAAGGATATGACATAACAGCCAGAGTTCCTGGACTCATGTCTCAAGGAGATTCAAGTACAATTCCTTCATGCTCCTTCAAAACTGCCACTAATTATGAGAGTATTATTCACTTCCTTTCATGGCTCTCATTTTATCCTCATCTTGTCTTTGTAGACTGTAAAGTTGATATTGCATTCCTCATGGATGGCAGCTGGAGCATTGGGAAACGCCGTTTTAAGATTCAGAAAGACTTTCTCGTGGAGGTTTCTCAGGTCATTAATGTGGGTGTAGCTGGACCCATGATGGGCATCATTCAATATGGGTAATAATGTGTCCCTGTCCCAGAAAACACTCAAATACTTGAAGTATTAATAAGAATAAGTGAGGGACTATCACATAAAACATAATATCATTAGTATTGGTAGATATTCATAAGTAAAATTTGGTTTTAGCATACATAAATGTTCACTCACATGGATAGCCACTGAAACATACAGTATCAATATACTGACAGTGTCTAAAATGAAAACATATTTAAACAAGATCTTCACGTGTGCATAAATGTGTATGAATCCTTCCAAGATTGTACACTACTGAATTTAAGGAACTTATAGCATGGTTTAATTAATGTATAATATATTATTCAGAGAACTAAACATCTCTAAGTACATCTCTAAGGTCAGTGGTGCAATTTCGTTGATAATATGCATGTTAGTGTGTACCCAACGTACTAAAGCATACATATACACAGGTAGATCATGCTTATATAACGTATCAACATTTCATTTCTGATCCAGGGATGATCCAGTCACAGAATTCAGTCTAAAACAGTTCTCCAGCTCCAAGGACCTGAAGCCGGCCATCAGCAAAATAGTCCAGAAGGGCGGTCTGTCCAATGTAGGTGAGTGAAGGACCCTGAACTATACCCTGAAGGACAAAGAGCAGAAGTCATCACATGGTTTCACTGAATTTCACATCTCCGTTTCAAATAAGATCTAAATCTGAGCTGGGAACTGTGGCTAAATTACAGGGCTGGTGCCACTCTGTGGTGTTTTTGTGTAAGCTGACCAAATGCCTGAGGTTTATCCAACCTAGAGATTAGTTTTTCACATTGGTTGCATGGTTTGTGTTATAGATAGTGTTTCACTTTAATATAACAGTGGAATCCTGTAAAAAAGCAGCTGCCCTCTCTAGCAGAGCTATAAAGTTAAAGATAGCCTGAGGACACAACATTATCTGCTTTGATGAATCTGGTTGGATGATGTTTAATCAGGACCATAGCCCTTCATCTTCTGTACATGATTTACACAAACCTGCTTGTTTGGACTCAGAAATACCTGAGGCCTGCAGTGACCCCAAAACTATTCGGGCACTAAAGTCATGCGCAACATATGAATATTAGATAGCAAAATATCAAAGCAAGTGTCATGTATTGTAGAGAAACATGATACACCTTTTTACACATTTCAATGCTTAAACTGGAATGTTAAAACAATAGATCTAGTGTTGAAAATATAGACATTTGGTTGTGGTAAATGTATCAAGCTTGGTGAACTAGGGGAGAACTGACTTTCATGCATCCACTAAAAATCATTAAAACAGCTGATTAAAATACATTAAGCATAAATGATAGTGAAAATTGTTAAAGTGAAAGTTATTAAAGAAAAACTCTCCTGCTGCATTTGAGACACAGAGATACAGACACTTGATCTAAAAGCTGGAAGATACTACATGACTTTTTAAAACACTAGACATCATACATTTGATGACTTTATAAATGGTTAGAGAGGAAAGAACTGAAAAAATAAATAAATAAACAATATTTTTCCATTTTACCTGAAATCAGTCAACTTCGACTGACCAGAATTTGCAGATTGGCTCCAAATCTCAGCACTTACTCGTCCAGAGACTAGTGAAAACGTCCAGACAACAAGTGAAACTCTTCTTCAAGAGAAATCTGGGCAAAAGTCATGTAGAGTTTTAGCAACCTTCATGCACCAACATTTAGAAGCTTTTAGGTGTGCCTTAAATTCCCCAGTACTTTTTCAGGTCCATTTAATGTAGCATTTGTATAAGTATGAAAATTTGAGAAATCAATTATAAGTGGTGGAAACAAAGATAAAGAGAGGTTTTGCAGTTTTAGTAACTGCTACATTGATAGTTTTCAGCAGTAGCGTGCTGCACTCTTGCCTTTTCCTGAAGTCCTGGAAGCATTTAAGGAAAGCATTTCAGGGCAGAGACTGGACCCAAAACAGTGCTGCAATTGAAACACGGCAGAGAGTGTTCACAGGGAGGAAGGCCGATGGAACTGTAGCTGTTTTGTACTGATTCTGGCTCTGTGGCCCTTTAAGGAAAGGCCCTCTCCTACATCAACAAGCATTTCTTCAGTGATACTAATGGGAACAGAGGTGGGGCGCCCAATGTGGCTGTGGTCCTGGTGGACGGCTGGCCCACTGACAAAGTGGAGGAGGCCTCACGTCTGGCCAGAGAGTCAGGCATCAACATCTTCTTTGTCACCATCGAGGGCCCAGATGAGAATGAAAAACAGAACGTGGTGGAGACCAACTTTGTTGACAAGGTATTAATATTGATTACAGTTTGAGACATACCAGAATTTCATGGCAAACGAACACAATTGAGGGACACAGAGGGAACTTTATTTCTTGTTTTGGTGTGTAGGCTGTGTGCAGAACCAATGGCTTCTTCTCGTTCCCCATCACGAGCTGGTTTGCTTTGCGCAAAGCCGTACAGCCTCTGGTGAAGCGCGTGTGCGACACAGACCGCCTGGTGTGCAGTAAGACCTGCCTTAACGCCAACGACATTGCCTTCGTCATCGACGGCTCCAGCAGCGTGGGAACCGGAAACTTCCGCACCGTGCTCCAGTTCGTTGCAAACGTGACGCAGGAATTTGAGATCTCAGACACGGATACGCGTGTAGGAATCGTACAGTACACGTATGAACAGAGGCTTGAGTTCGCCTTCGGACAATACAACAACAAAGCTGATCTGCTGAATGCTATCAAGCGTATAAACTACTGGAGCGGAGGTACCAGCACGGGAGCCGCCATCACATTTGCTGCAGATCAACTGTTCAGCAAATCCAAACCCAACAAGCGCAAGATCATGATTGTGATCACGGACGGACGGTCCTACGATGACGTGCGGGCCCCGGCGCTGGCGGTACATCGTAAAGGTGAGTGCGGTAGAACACCGTAGGTCCCTGGGTCAGCACCCATGGTTGTTTCTGGAACAGTCAGACGGTACTTTTATATGGACAACAATAATCCGATTTTAATGCAATTAAGACAAAACTCTGATTAAGAATCTACCATGTAAACAGAGATTTTTGAAAAGTCATACTAGAAGTAAACACAAATCGAATTAGGACATGTGGAGTATTCCTATTTTAGTTGCATTTTTGAAGTGCAGTATAGACATGTACACACCTTAAATCACACTATTACCATCATGTAGGACTTTTCGCTGCATTTTGCGGCAGGATCTACACTCAGCAGTGGTCAACCGTTTGACGGCAAAAAAAAGAGCATGGCTTCAACAACGCTGTCATCAGTTTGCACGTATAGCATGAGAAATAAATAACTCCACTTGAAGCTTTCGTAAAATTAAAAATGAAACACTCAAACCTGTATATTGCATCATTACGAAGATGAACTATATGTTTGAACTTCATTTGGAACGTCAGATGGCGTCGCATGGGGACGTAATGAAGTGTGCTATTAATCGCTCTATGTCAGGCATCCTCAAATCTGGCCCACTCCTGCAGAGTTTAGCTCTAACCCTAATCAAACATACCTGAGCATGTTAATCAGAGTCTTCAAGATCATTAGAAAATCACAGGTAGGTGAGTTTGATCAGGGTTGGAGCTAAACTCTGCAGCAGATTGGCCCTCCAGGGAAAGATTTGAGGAACCCTGCTCTATGTACTATAACAAGTAAAATGGGAACATGAATGGAACATTCTAAAAGCAACTCATGTAAACACCTTAATCATAATATTGTCTTATTTAGAATAAGGTAAATAATTAGATTACTGATATCCATGTAAACATAGTCAGTGACTGCTTTATAGGAATGTTGTTCCTATAGGATCAGTCAGAGATGTAGATCCAGAAACATGGGTAAATCACATTAAACATCAGAATTCACAGTCAAGGCTGTAGCTAGAAAATTCTGGGCCCTAATTAAGTGTTGCTGAATGATAAAAGTACCTATTTTAGAGGAAGTATTTAGTTTCTATGAATGTGAAGAAAGCTGACTTCCAGACCAGCACTGCCTACATTTTTTAAGTATTGCACTCTCCCATATCTTATGCACCAGGTGTGATCGCGTACTCCATTGGTATAGCCTGGGCAGCACAGGACGAGCTGGAATACATCGCCACCGACCCCGACAGAGACCACTCTTTCTTCGTAGATGAGTTTGACAACCTCTACAAGTATGTACCAAAGATTATTCACAACATCTGCAATGAGTTCAACTCCCAACCACGTAACTGAACCAGGCCTACCGATGGAAATTGTGGAATATCACCAAAAATCCAAGGAGTAAGTGCATTACCACACAGTTAGAAATACAGTGTTATAAATTTAGCATACTGTAGTTAGAAGCCTTACTTTCTGGATGAAAATCTTAGAGAATGGCAGCATGTTTCCAGATTTGATTTTTTGCAATTTAAACAAAATACAATGTGGAAAGGGTAAATATGGCAGTGGATGTGTGTTCTGTGATTTTGGATTAACATGTGATGGACTTCAGAGTTACAGATTTTCTGACGTGTACATCCACAGAGGTATAAGAGAAAATACTTGCTTACAGTTTTTGCATAAATGGTTTCAGTTATAGACTATTTATATTTTACATGCTGAACACAAGAATATGAAAAAAAAATGATATAAATTAACAATAATATCTTTGTTCATATGGAAAGCTTATCGCTAATTGTCTGCACAAGAAAATGTTAAGTTACAGAGAATACAACTACATTTAAAG
Source organism: Onychostoma macrolepis (assembly GCF_012432095.1). Taxonomy (NCBI): domain Eukaryota; kingdom Metazoa; phylum Chordata; class Actinopteri; order Cypriniformes; family Cyprinidae; genus Onychostoma; species Onychostoma macrolepis. Next base: position 497,410 of record NC_081167.1, on the reverse strand, counting down.
AAAAATGGCAATATTTCAAAAGCTCATGTTGTGTGGTTTCTCCTAACTATTCTAACAGAATGTTTTTTTTTCTTGTCAGTTTAAATTCAAATAATGTAATTTTTTTGTATTTGTATATATAAAAAATGCTTGTATTTTTGTCAACTGATCAAATATTTTAATGCAGTTTTTAATAAAATGATTATTAAAAACCAGCAAATTCACGGTTTTGGATTGAAATGTACACTGAGAGAGAATATCTTTTATCTATCTTATGCTAAAATGTTGATAATTATTTTGGGTAATTAATGCTCATGCCATAGCACACAATGTTTGTTTTTTACATTTCAAGCACAAATAACAAGTAGATTTATATGCTGAGATTTATTTTTTTTTAAAAACTAAAAAAAACAGTAATGTAAATCATGGCCAAGAATGTTAGTGCCATTAAGTGTCACAGGCCTTCCCGCTTCTTGAATTCTCTCCAGTGCTGGAAAGCTGATCCGATATTTACACGGGTCCTACTTCTTGCCTTACCATAACACCGTGTCTACACGGGACGCGAGCGGCGCGACAAAATACTATAGAACTCATTATAATCAGTGATGCTGTCTACACTGAATGCGGTGAAAGACCCTTTTCAGTCTGGTTTTAAGGCTAAGCACAGTACTGAGTCTGCCCTTTTAAAAGTGACAAATTACATCTTATTATCAGTCAACTCTGGAAACCTTGCAGTCCTTGTTCTGCTGGATTTAAGCACAGCATTTGATACTGTGAACCAGAGGTCTTCAACCCTTCTCCTGGGGTCCCACTCTCCTGGACAGTTTATTTCTAACTGGCTTCAGCACACCTGCCTGCAATTTTCAAGCAGTCTTGAGGAGCTTGACTGGCCACTTCAGGTGTGTTTGATTAGGGTTGTAGCTGAATTCTTCAGGATAGTGGGTCCCCAAGAATGGGGTTGAAGACCTCTGCTGTGGACCATTGCTTTCTGTTAAATAGATTGAATCGCGAGGTTGGCATCTGTGATGCTGTCTTAGACTGGTTTGAGTCTTATCTTTCAAATAGGAGTATATCTGTAGAAATTGGAGAATTTCTATCATCCCCAGTGCCAATCACCTGTGGGGTGCCACAGGGTTAAATTTTGGGTCTAGTTTTATTTTCTCTTTACATGCTTCCCCTGTGCTCGATCTTTGAGCGTCATAAGATATCCTATCACATCTAGGCAGATGATACCCAGGTCTAGTAACCATTAGATTCTGGTAGTGATTCTGTTTTTTTTTTCTCTGCTAGCATGTCTAAAGGATTTTAAAGAATGGATGGATGAAAATTTTCTTCAGTTGAATGAAAAAAATACAGAAATTATCCTGTTTGGCTCCAAACCGCTGACTGACAAATGCAGTGTTTTCTAGGGGCATCTTCAGTCAAACAATCACTCTTATGTCAAAAATCTGGGGCTCATCTTTGATTCCCATCTTAAGTTTGACAAGCAAATAAATTTGGTGGTCAGGGCTTTTTTCCAGCTAAAGCGGCTTCGAAAGTTTAAGTCCCTTCTTACTTTTAGGGAGTTGGAGATTGTTATACACACTTTTATCTCGTCAAGGCTTGATTACTGTAACGCCTTGAGTGCTGGAATAAGTCAGTCATCACTCTCACAATTACAGATAGTTCAAAATGCTGCATCTCACTTTCTGACTGGGACAAAAAAAGAGGGAACATATTTCACTTATCCAGGCCTCCCTCTATTGGATCCCAGTGAAACAAAGAATTGATTTTAAGGTTTTAACTTATGTGTTTAAAGCTCTTCATGGACTTGCCCATATACCAGATCTTGTAAGTCTTTATTCCCCTCAGAGATCACTCAGATCTTCAGACCAGCTGTTATTAAATTTCCCGAAATCTTGTTTGAAAACTAAAGGAGACAGGTCTTTTACCCCTAAAGATTAGAGTTTCCCCTATATTAACCATTTTTAAAGCATCAATTAAAACATATCTTTTTTTCTCAGGCTTACTCATAACTTGATTTTATTCTCGTATTTTTTTTTTTTTTAATGCTAGGGGTAGCAGTTTATGCTGTAGCAGGTTATGGCTATTTTTTGACTATTATGATTCCTGTTTTTATTATTTTAAGTTTTATTAAGTATTAAATTATCAGATAAAATACTTGTCACATGTGTGTTCCTGTTTAATTCTGTTTTGCCCTTATTTGGTTTAGTTTCTGTTTTCATTAGTTTATTAGTAAATCAACGTTCATTCTTTTCCAGCTGTGTTTAGTTATCATCTCATTTAATTTGATTATTTAAGCCCTGTGTGTCCATGTGTCTTGGTTCTGGTATTGTACATCAAACCCCCTTGCTACATGTGTGTCTTTATTTGGATTAATAATGACAAGTGAATGTGTATCTCTTTCGTCTCCAACACAGTAGCAGAGCGTGACAACTAGCTGTGTTTCTGTTTTCTTATGTATGTCTTTTGCTCTGCTTGTGAAGCACTTTGGTCAACATTTGTGTTGTTTTAAGTTGCTATATGAATAAACTTTGACCTTGACCTTGAAAAAGAGTCAAAGTTAATGCTATTATGCTGTTTTTTTTCTGATGTATTGTCATGCGTATGGTGGTTCCTAGAAATTCAGCATAATGCATATTGTGTCAAAGATACACACTAAGGGAATTTAACCAGGAAAATACACAGAATAACCACAATAACTCACAACATATGTAGTATGTGGAACTCACGTCACCTAAGACGTTGTGATTTTGGGTCACACGTCACTCAAGGTGCGGTTATGAGTATATCAGATGACCAATTCCCACCTCACTTAGTTTAGTGCACCAGTCAAAGACTGGTAATTTGGCAATGCGGGCGTGTTTCCCACAAGCTGTTCAATATTTTGAATTGCACACATTGGAGGGAGCTGGTCAACTGATTTATCTGAAAGATTGGTGATTTAGCTAGCTAGTAGAGCCTTGGATCCTCAACACAAAGAAGACACAATAAATGAAATTTATTAACAATAGATATGCAAGAGTAAATACAACAACTAGTGATGATACCAATAAGTGAATATGCACTGCTAATAGAGAATAATAGACAACTAAATATGAAGGAAGATACTAAATCGCAGAAACAAATAAATGGAATGAACACAGAACGGCTGAATGCAATGCTGTTGAGCTGAATGTAGCAATGGAAGAGATTTCTATGGAAATGTTGCTTATGGGAACCACTTAATAGCTCTGGTGGAATTAACGATAAATAACTGCTTATTTATCTCTGAACAAATAATATAGCTATTATTTGTAATGCTGACCCCAAGTAAATGTTATCTAAACAGGTTAGAGAAACACACACTGCAGGTATAAACTAAGCCAAGGTCTTTAGGAAAGAGGTTTGGTAAGTTTATAATTACGTTCCACAGGCGGGTGATCAGTCCGGCGGTAGAGACGTCTTCCACTGGTGATGCAGACTGCATGCAGTGGGGAGGGCTTTGCGCTCCGGTAGCCGTCAATGCTGACCTGGAGGATGCTGAACTTCTGTTGTGCCACAAAGGGTCCTTAGAGCATGGACCGGGCAGCTGGGTCAGATGGGTCTTCACAGGGTCCTTTGCAGCCTGGCTGCGTCGTTGAGGAGCCGTGGGTTTCAGGCAGTGTCCACTGCGGAGGTCCTTTGTGAACTGGGCTGTGCTGCTTTCGGAGCGGCAAGAGTCAGACGGGGTCCGTCACTGCTGGGTCCATTGCAACTGAAGGGCAGCCAAATGCGATAAGGAAGGTTTGCTCAGGAGCTGAGTTAAACCTTAGCTGTCTTGAAATCTCTTTCCTCGTCAGGCCAGAGACTCAGAACGTCGTATCTGCTACTGTCTCTCTGGAGATTGGAATCTGGCGCCTCTCCGTTCCCGGAATGTGATTGGCCACTTGTGTCCAAGGTGGCCATGATGTTGCCCGCCCTAGTGTGGAACTCATTTGCATACAGTGGAGTACAAAGTTAAACAGTATCTTTAACATTTCACCCATGCAATATTTCTTTACCAAACCTCTTTCAAACTATTATCAGCATCATGAGGAGCAAAAAGAGTCCAAACATGATAGGAAACTGTTGAACTATCACTTGTTGATACCATAATATATTAATAGGCCTGCTTCCGTGAACTGTTGTGTTAACAGTCAATAGCCATCAACATAAACTGTACTTCATCTGAGGATGAAGTGAATCCCTTGCAGTTTGCATCCATTTAAGGTCTCCAAACATGGGTATGAATGGATTTGGATAGATCTGTGTGGCCTTTCTTTGTTTCGGCCACTGCTGTTGCATCCAGAGATCTGGAGGAATTTTTATGGCAGTCATTTCCTAAACCTTAGGATTGGGTGTGATGGTGAGGGTCAACCTGTAGTCCAAATGAGAAGTCCTCTCTTAGGTGGTTGTGGATGCAGAAGGTCTCCCTTCCTGTCCTGTTAGAGGTGTCTGGCTGTTGTCTTGGCATCTTATCTGATGGTTCTGAACATCTTTTTATGTTCCTCCACCAAGATCCAATCACAGTTGGGCACATCTCCCTCCACGCCGGCAGTTAGAGAGGGGCCCTGCCATAAACTGGTCCTTGGAATGCCAGTTTGACTGTTGTTCACTACACATAGATGAGAACTGACAAAGGAATGAACAAAAGAGGGAGTACTTAAACACAGAGAACTTAAAATGAAAGTGAAAGTGACGTGATGTGTGGCCAAGTATGGTGACCCATACTCTGAATTTGTTCTCTGCATTTAACCCATCCAAGTGCACACACACACACAGACACCATGAACACACTCTCAGAGGTTCCGAACAGGAACTAAACCGAAATGAAACCCAGGAACAAGAACAAAACACAATAAACATAACATAACCCTGACATTAGTCCCCCTGCCAACCAGCGTTTGAATGGATGAGGCGAAGATGGAGGCCAGACAGAACCGGGTGACAACTGGAGGTAGTCAGAACGAGGGCAGAACCAGAGCTGAAGGGATGGAGGACTGAGGTGCACATGGAGGCCTGAAAGTCTTCAGAGAAACCAGGGTGACAATGGACCAAGGTGGAGCCAGAAGTATGAGGGAGCCTGGTGGAGCCTGAGTGATGGCAGACCACAGCTGAGCTGAGGGAGTAAATAGAGCCGACAGGGTGAGGTGGAGCAATGGGCCTAGATGCCCAGAGGTGAAGCCAGGGTTTCTGCTTCACAGTGCCATGCTAGCAATGAGAGGGTCTGAGGCAGAGCTGACAAGATGGAGGGAGTTGCGGTGTGGGCATAGCCATGGAGCTGCGAGGCATCATTGAGGCAGGTGAGTTCTGAGAGGTAAAGATGCCTCACCGGCGCTAACCCTCTGATGGACCTGGCAATTGGTTCCAGCCTCAGTACGGATGCGGTGACCGGCTCTGTCTCTGGGGTGGACACTGTAGCTGGCTCTATCACCAGTGATGGAGGAGGCTCAAGCTTGTGGTACACAGCAGGCGCGGACTCAGGCTTTGGTTCCATGGTGAGTTTGAGCATCATCTCTGGGTCCAGTGCGGGATCCTGGGCAACATATCTTGATCCTCTCTGCTTTACCCGAACACCAAAGGGAAAAATGCACTTCCATAATGTACTTAAAATACTCTATTTTCACGTACTAATTGTGTACTTAATATGCTAAAAAAATAAAGATCTTTGGTACTTCTTAAGATAATCAGAACAATTAGGTGTACACAAATATGCTATTTTGGGACACCATGAACATGAACTAAAATGTGCTTTTAACATACTATCTCTGTATTGAAAAAAATAATAATAATAATGTATATACCACTGGAACCCACTAGTGTATGAAAGATGGGTTCAAGTGTACTACAAGTGGCAACTAAATACATTTTTTAATATAGTATGTTAAAAGCACATTTTAGTTCATATTCATGGTGTCCCAAAATAGCACAGTTCATAAGACTATTATAAAGGGGACATCAGATGCAAAATTAACTTTTACATGGTGTTTGAACATAAATGTGTGTTGGCAATGTGTGTGCACAAACACCCTATAATGACAAAAATCCACTTTTTTTTTTTTTTTTTTTTTAATCCTCATAAATAAACTTTTTCTCAGATTAAGCTGCTTGGCAATGTGATGTAGTTTTGGCAGGACCCTCCCACCATTGTTGATTGACATTGGTGTTTTACCTTAGACCCGCCCTGACTGAGCTGTCATCAGTCCGCCATTGTTTCGATGCTGGAGCAAGTGTAGACAAGAATGTCTCCTGTTTTGTTGTTGGATGTAATACGCAGGGCCACTGCTGGCCAAATGGGTGCCAAAAGCAAAATAGTATTGTTGTGCCCCCTCCCTGAAAGGAAAAAAAAAACAAAAAACACCTACTATAAGGGGTCAAAGTAGAACTTTAATAAAATACAAAAGTAAATAAATAAATTGAAATTAAATTGTATTACCGTATTGACCCGAATATAAGACTATGTTTTTTTCTTGAAAATACATCTGAAAAAACGCGGTCGTCTTATATTCGGGGTCTAGGCTTTGACATGTCAGTAATACACCCACAACAACAGGTGGCGCCAAAAACGCATAAAACGAGTGTGCCATGAAATATGTAATGTAATGTGTGCTGTAAAGATTGCAAGTGAAAACAAAAGAAAAAGAAAAGCTTGCAGCAGCACGAGTCGTGACTGTTATGTTAGTCTGATGGGAACAAACTTCCTCTGTAAGTGATTTTAAAACATAAGACAGTACCAGATTTGAAGACTACAATAAGATTTCACTTCTACTGTGATAAAATTTTGGTAGGCTATGAGATGGATAGCCTAAATGTCATATAATTCAGATGGGCTACCTGTTATTTCAATGGTATATCAAAAAGTGTATATTTTTCAATGTCATTGTTAGTACATTTTACCAGTATTTATCATACTTTCAAAACAAAAAATTAAAATAGGAAAAATATGCAATTTGAAAATAATTTAAGAAAAATGTTTTATAAAAAAAAAAAAAAAAAAAGATTTAGATTTCAAAAGGTACGTCTGGAAAAAGGAGGGTCGTCTTATAATCAGGGTCGTCTTATATTCGGGACAATACAGTATTTATCAATTACAATTGTAGCTCTAGACAGTTATGGCAATGATTTTTATTAATACAGTTGTTGTCACGGTTCATAAATCCTATGTTTCCTTCTCGTCTCGTGCTCGTTGTTTATGTGTGTGTGTGAGAGTGTGCCGACTCATCAGCACTGATCAACGATCTAGTTGATTCATCACCAGCTGCAGCTCATCACACCACCTTTAAATACTCACCACTTTCTCATCTCCTTTGTCAGATTGTTGTTTGTGAGTTCCGGTTGTGTTTGATCCTGTCTTCATTCCAGTCTGGTCCCTTCTACGTTCCTGCTCGTGTTCCTGTGGTCTTGTCTCTCTGGATTCATCACGTCTCATCAGCACTTCTCTTCACGGCACTTATCTGACCATCGAAGTCCCTGCGCCACTATCCTGTTTCTGTTTTGGACTGTATCTGTCATCAATTCTATGGTTCAATAAAGAGCGAGTTTACTTGCGCACTGTTTCCGCGTTTCCATCATGACAGTTGTCTGATTGATTTTATGGTCTTGAGCATTCAGAAATCACACAAAATAAAATTAAGCAGTTTTACTATGAATGGCTAATGGTTAATTTTGGTAAGGGTTGTGATGTCCTCATGTTTTTGTTGAAGCATTTAAAGAGGCTGTAGCATTTCTGTCACAAATAGGTGGCCAAAAATTAAAATGAAGTGGATATCTGAATTACATGCAGCTGTCAGCCACAGTATCGCATAAGATAGTACGCTATAGATCCCCTGAGGAACAATTCCACTCATTCTCTTCTATTGTAAATGAAGAATTGTATAAACTTGTTAAATCATCTAAACCAGGGGTCTTCAACTAAAACGGCTCGAGGTCCAGTAATGAACCCTCCCCACCAGCCGAGGTCCGAACAATTATATATAAAAAACAATTGATAGTTTTTGCCAGGCCAGGGTATCTGCAGGATATTTAAGCTTAAATTCAAGACTTTTAAAGACCTTTTTTTTTTTTAAGACCTGCACAAAAAAAAAAAAAAAAAAAAAATTTAAATGGCTGTAAAAAGCACGATTTACTGTTCAGATGCAGGTTTTCACAAAAACAATCAAGTATTATATTAATTAAATAACATATAAATATATTTTACTGCCTTAATTGTTTACATTTTATAACACATCTTCTTGTTGATCCACCAGTTCACATTTACAACTCTGCGTGTTTGCTTAAAAACATGGATTGATTTTCACATTGGCCTTTGACAACAGCAGACTGTACGGGCTGATTGAAAATGGAAAATCATTCTCTTCCAGCAGGTGGCGCTTTGGGAACGGCAGCACACAAAGCCCAACAGACAGACTCCACAAAGCAGCGAAGCAGATGACTTTGAAACATGCAGCGCTCATATTTATTCAAAGAATAGCGCAATTCTTGTCTTTCAGTCCCCACATTTAACACCTGAAATCATAATTAAGACTTTCTTGTAACATTTAAGATTTTTAAGGACCCCTCAACTTTCCTAATTTTTTTAAATGCCATTGCTTTTCACCCACTGAAAGTTTCATCTGTCTGCACGCAGCGGGCAGCTCTCTGCTCTCATCACTGCACGCACGACTGCACCCAAACGGCTCTAGAGCTGACCATGATCTGCTAGATATAAATTTGATGTACTAGAAATTAGCGTTTGGTATTTATTTCATTATGTCAAAAGCCTTCACGGATTCGGACCGGATTCCGCTACCGTAAAGACTACAAAAGCTGCGCCAGTTGAAATAGAAGCTAGATACAGGTCCGGGGGCCTGCACCATGATGGTGGCTAAACAAACTCAGGGTTACAGGATTAGTTTTGAGTTGACAAAACCAAACCAGTCCAATCCGGCTTTGTTGGTACCGTGAAGCTGATCATCAACTTTCTCTGTCAACTCAGGCTTTATGGAGCTGAGTTAATGGAGCACGTGCACATGAAAGTGTGACATCAGTAACTAGCAGCCAATCACATGCCTTAAAACTGTGATTCACGTCTTGTGAGAGAGTCAGTGCGAAGATTAAAAGATTGAACAATATGAAGAATTTAAACACATTTACACAGCACGATCATGAAACGATCTATCCATGAATGAGGAAAACTTAAAGAAAAAATCTTACCATATAAGTGCAAGTAAAAGTTGTAAAGTTAGTTTATAGAGAATGTTTATAGGTATAAAAACACTTAAAAATCGAAGCTCATATGTAGTCATGCTTAAAGCTATTGATTCTAAAACTTATTTATATTGCATATTATCTATATGTTTACATTTATTTTAAACAAAATCTTATTACTATTAAACTAAGCTGGCTTGTGTAATGAATTAAGGGTATAATAATTATATAAATATAAAATAATTATAAAAAATAATCATCTCTAAAAAATCAGATGATTTTATCTTTTAAAAGTGTTTTACTATGTAGCGTCCTTTAATTTGGAGTAAGAGAAACTGGAGGAATGGCTTTATTGTGTCACTTTGCTTGAAGCTGATTGGTCAAATTTCGGTTTGAGCTCTCTAAACCAGAACATAACCTTCCCCGGAGCAGGTTAACTGTAGAGCGTAAGTTACTATGGCGATGAACACTGCTAAAAGCTAAACCACTTTCATGGTACCTAAAACCCAGAGTTGGCGCAAACTAAACTGAAACTTACCTGGCTAGCCAGCTAAACCGGCTTCATGGTACAGGCCCCGGGTCCAGATGGGATGGCTTCTGACCGCGGTCCACCTGTTAGTGACCTATGTTCTAGATGAAAACCCTCATATAAAAGAGACATCTGTGAGATGAATGTGTGATGTTTGAGTTTATTTCTAAACTGATTATCAAACTGGAAGTCGTCATTATTTCAGAAATCCCTAAACTTAATCTCTGCTAAATAACACTATCTAGTAATACTGTAACATAAATAATTAAATCTAAAGATTTACTAATATTACTAAAATAAACATAACTGTGTGCTAAAACAAAGCACAAAGGTCATGTGGCGGTAGCCATAAAGGAAGGTTAATCTGCAGGAGCGGGACTGAAGACGACTGGGTTTTTATCGGGGGATCATAGGTTCTTGGTTACGAGATTGTTGCATGTAGAATTCATCACAATGCTCATCACTTGTGATCAGATCACCCAAGATGGATTTTAATACCAGCTGTAAACAGGACAATTGAGTACTATTTTCTATGTGAGACATGTTTGACTGTAACTTTTTTTTTAACAGCAGGAAGAATCCTTGTACACATATATTTTAAAGGTGATTTTTATTTTTCCACTTGCTACTTTGTATTCATTTTTTTTTAAATAATTAAATAAACAGATTGTGATATTTTTCTCAATTTCTGAAATAAAGATTCAAATGTTTGCTAACATGTAAATGTAGTTTTCAACAATAATACCTAGACCTGCTCAAAAAAGGAAAGAAAAAAGAAAAGAAAAAAACATGGGGAATATATTTTTTAAATTGAGACTTTCATGTGGAGAACTCTGCTCAAGTTCTGCTTAATGAAGCATTTAATAGTTAACAACCAAAATATGTTTTGCTATTATGATTTTGTAACCCAAGTTAAGAGCAAAATAGTTCTGTGAAACAGAAGTGAGATGTTCATATGAATGAGTATATAAAATATATGCATAGAATATAGGCATATTCTAATCTTATTTATCCATTCAGTTTACCTTTATTAGGATAATCCAGAGATCCAGAATAGATACAATACATACAATTATACCAGTGTTTCCACAGATGACTGGTATCACACAACATTCAGCCTTGATTTGACAGCAACTGTCACGATCACCAGCTGGAGTGCCCATGAGCTCCTCTAGAGGGCACTCCATCCTGTACCTTGCCCATTCATTTAGGACTCCATTTCCCATAATCCTCAGTTTACCGACTCATCGGCACTCATTACCAGTTCACAGCTGCCTCATATTAGTAGGACTATATGAATAGCACACAGACACACACACACTCTCCACTGGTGACTGAATGTTGATGAGCTCTTCTGTGTTTCTAGATTTCCTGTTTCCTTGCCTTCGTGTTTTGATCCCTGGACTGTTTCCTTGTTTATGATTGTTTACTCCCTGCCCTGACTATTGCCTGACTTGTGGAGTACTCTTTTGCCTTCGCCCTGGAGGTGTTTGTTTGCTGGTGTTTGACCCTACCTGTTCTGACTACACTCTATGGAATAAAGCCTGCACGTGGATTTTTTTTTTTATCCATGGAAAGAAAAAAAAAAAAAAAAAAACTGAGGTTTGAAAGTTTATGGGTTTGTAGTTGGAGATCATGTATAATATGAATTTATAAGATATTGCACTAAACATTGGGAGAATCACACTAAGAGAAGAAGCAGGAAGAAGCATCAGCTCACTGGAATGTGGTGTTGGTGATGATAATAGAAGCTGGAATTCTGGGAACTCTCACCCTCTCTAACAACGAGAACCCAAAACAATGGATAAAATAGATGTGTTTCAAAGTAGGCTACTTCAAAATCTGAATTTATGGAAATGTAAATGAGACTCACAAACTGAACTTAGTAAAGCAGAGTGAGATACATCTGGATCCAGTTAGTTTGTCATATGAACCAGCTGTTATCTTTTGGGAGCTTTTACATTCCATTCCTTTCTTTCTAACAGTTGCCTTACCATCTCTTTCACCAATCTGCATGTTTCTTTCTAGCCAAAACATTCTGGATTTTTAAATTGAGTTGAGCAATGCCTTACAGCACAGATTGACCTCTTTTCTCAAACATCCTGTAGTGGCCGCCCAGTCCTTCCCTCCCACTGTTTTCTTCTCATGTTTCTCTTTTCTGTGCTGTTGCACAACTGCGTTGTTTTCATCTTGGTGGTTCTGTCACAGACACATGCAGGTATTTGACAAGCTTTCATACTGATCTTTTAGCACGGTTTAATTATTTGCTTGCCCATGAATTGTATGACAGTTACAGTTTGCTGAAGTGTAGACTTCTTTTTGAATGAATGTGGAGAATGTCTTGGAATTGACTGGAGGACAGAAAAAAAGGCTTTGAGATTGGATGCAGTATACTGTCTCGAAGTTTGAAGGTTTTAAGCATTACAATACTTCAGTGCTTTTGCAGCATTAATGACAGACAGATGAGGTGTTCTAGTTGGTTCCTAATGTGTTGCTTGGTAGTGTGTTCAGGGTTGTTGTTAAAGCATCGGTAGGCAGGCAGACAATTGCTGTGGAGGTGTTGTAGGCAGTTACTGGGGCATAAGGGCAAGAGGTAGAGTATAGCACACTAAGGCAGAAGAATAGGTTTGTCCGGTTATTTTTTACAGACATTTTCAGAGTCAAAACTGAGACCCTTGAAATTTCAGGACTCCACGTTTTCAGGAACCTTGTGCTATGAACAGAAAGACACTGGATAAGTAGTTGTTTGTGATGCTATACAATCACTCTGCTTGTGTGTCCAATGTGTGCCGTGGATCTTCACGTGTGACAGTGTGACTCACAGAACTCACAGAGCTGTGTGTCATTTAAAGGTTTTAGATTCCACAGGAGAAGTTTAAATGGGTTAAAAAAGTTTAAATAGTTTCAGCTTCACTCCCTTTTTCAGGCTAATAGCATATTACCATTACTATCTGAAATTTGCCATTTGTCCATTGTCCGGTCATGTCTTGAGATTACCCATTCTAGAAAACACTGGCAAAATTCTTGAACAAAACTGTTAATGTAATAGCTTTGACTGTGATTTGTGCTGTAGTGATGGTGGAGGATCGACCAGCAGGAAGCGTATCAGAGGCCATCACCACCGTGACGGGCGGCAGTAAACCTGTGCACCGCTTCCTCAGAGGACAACCCAAGAGTATTGGAGTGAGACACAGAACACGCTTCCTTTCGATCACAGAAACCAAATTAAGCAAAGATCACTCCAGCTTATTCTTTGCCGTAGTACACACTTTTCACACGTTTACTCGAGTGAATGTGTCTCAGAGGACATTTAGTTTTCATAGTCACTTTCTGAATAGGCATATGCATCCCCAAACGCATCACTTTAACACACTTATACAGGGAGAATAAAGGTAGAGTTTCTTATTCTGGTCATTCGAAGACAAGAAAAAGTAAGAAAAACAAGCATTTGTGTATTTGTACTTTTGACTCAAATCCTCATAGATATCAGTGAGTGTGTAACAAACAGCCGTTTTTCACTGGGTGTCTCTACCTAATTGTATTTGTCCTTTGCTGTTTCCCTCCCATCATTAAGATTACGTAAGCAATATTATTGATATTGCATATTGATTATTGTTGATTTTATCTTATGTAAGGTTGTGCTGGTGATGATGGGTATAGGTCTATTCATGTTTGGAATTCCTATGAATGTGGACTCAGATGCGCTCACCTCAGTGGAGCTGCTCACCCCATTCTGGCTTGGGATCTTGGTATGCTGATTTGCACATCTCTTTTGACTATATTTGCGTGTTTTGCCTTGAAAGGTATTTAAGATCTTTAATAATCACAATCCATTTATCTACACCTCTATACAACTAGCCTTGTGTTTCTTGACAATGAAATCACTAAAAACAAAGAATGCATTAAAATGCATTGTGTCAGTAACAAATAATTTTAATTCAGTTAACAGTAATAATTATAACACTGATACAAAAAATAAAAAATAAAAATAACACTGCAAGACGATACATGGCAATAAAAAGAAAAATGCAGAAAGAATTTATTCAAACCTATATTGCCTTACTTGAGCTGCTGTCACTGAATACAGTAAACTGAACTGCTTTCCTAGTAAGTTAATTATCTCACTCAGCACAGCACGTTCTATAGATAAGTGGTTTTCAGTGCTGGTCCTTGGGACCTATATGGCTCTGTTCAGACTTCAGACTCTCTTCAAGCCTTGTTCAGACTGGCAGTCCGGGTTAAAGCAATAGGCCCCAAGAAGCTGTGATTTACAGTGAATTTAGCTAACGCTGTGAAGTGCCTAACAACGGCCCTCAGCTGTTCTAAATTCACACAAGTTACCACACGATACATATATTAAAAGCAAAATATATGTTACTTTATTCAATTTAAATCATTAAATGCATCGTTCCACTAGAAAAATAGCCCTGACAGTGACCGTAAACGGAAATAGAATGGTCATATAACGCCTCATCTGATGGATACTGTAAAATTGTACTAAATGTATACTAAAGGTCCTGTTTTTGCAGTTCTTTATCTGTGGCCTTCTGTATATACTGTCTGAACGCAACCCCTCCAAAAAGATGGTAAGTGTCTGTTTAGTCGTTGTGTTTCACTGTGTGTGAGATACTCGTGCATAATTTAGAAAATTCTTGTGTCCTAACTACAACATTTTCTCTATAGAATGTTTAAATGTGTTTGATATTTTGTTTATATGTTTGTGTCTTGATTTGACTGCCCACAGATCACAGCCAGCTTTGCTCTGAGTATCATCTCAGTCATTGGAGTGCTGCCTGCTTTGGTGGAATTCTCCAGAGCAATTAGTGTAATCTATTACGTGCTCGCCGGGCATAATATGCATGAGAATAGCACAGTGGCGGAGGAACTTTATGCTGAACAATATTATGTGAGGATTTTTATTCTTATTATTAAATGACGAACATGGTTATGAGGAATATAAATTCAGATATGAGGGTGATAGAGGGGTGTATTTGAGAGATTATGCATGTGTAGGAATTTCGAAATTTTGTTTTCACAGATATCCGTGAAAAACCTGGAGCTAGTGTTCTTCTGTCACAGCTTGACAGGAGGCGTTCTGCTTGTAATCATGACGTTCTTCGCCAGGGCAGCACTGCAATCCAGCAGGACTCAGGTAATCTCACCGCACACAACCTTCCTCCTGTGAAAGCACCAGAGACTCTCGGCTGGGCTGTGGGTCTTTTCTGATAGCTGGAGGAAAAGGAAATCACGCTAGATTCAGATAACAAAAATGAAAGAAATTAACAATATTTTGCATTTAACATTTAAAAGTTCATTCAAAGATCATGTTAACATGTTAAATGTAGAGTGTATACCAACATTCATTTAATTTATAACATAATATATGCTTGAATCATACCATTCATGACTTAAATATGTCTGGGGGGAACCTTTGCTTCCTACATAGTTGTGCTCATGTTCTGTCTCTCCTTGGTTTCTACAAGTAAGCTAACAAAATCATTTTAAGTTAAATCAATATTTCATGATTTATTTGTTTATTTAGTAAGTCATGTAACAAGATAATGCATCCCTGATCACCCTGTTGGATTTATTTTGTGATCATGACGGGCTGAATGTTCATGGATGATTTCCTCATCTCCGCAGGCTGTTGTTGTAATGCGAAACCTGCCATCAGCAGAGTGAATGAACCCAAATCATCCTCCTTTGTGTACATGAAGAGGAGCTGACAGCACATCTGTGGCAGCACATTAGAATATTTCACTAAAAATCAACTGTGATCTTTAAAATTGCATATATACAGTGGGGCAAAAAAGTATTTAGTCAGCCACCAATTGTGCAAGTTCTCCCACTTAAAAAGATGAGAGAGGCCTGTAATTTTCATCATAGGTATACCTCAACTATGAGAGACAAAATGAGAAAAAAAATAACATTGTAGGATTTTTAAAGAATTTATTTGCAAATTATGGTGGAAAATAAGTATTTGGTCAATAACAAAATTTAATCTCAATACTTTGTTATATACCCTTTGTTGGCAATGACAGAGGTCAAACGTTTTCTGTAAGTCTTCACAAGGTTTTCACACACTGTTGCTGGTATTTTGGCCCATTCCTCCATGCAGAGCTCCTCTAGAGCAGTAATGTTTTGGGGCTGTCGCTGGGCAACACAGACTTTCAACTCCCTCCAAAGATTTTCGATGGGGTTGAGATCTGGAGACTGGCTAGGCCACTCCAGGACCTTGAAATGCTTCTTACGAAGCCACTCCTTCGTTGCCCGGCGGTGTGTTTGGGATCATTGTCATGCTGAAAGACCCAGCCACGTTTCATCTTCAATGCCCTTGCTGATGGAAGGAGGTTTTCACTCAAAATCTCACGATACATGGCCCCATTCATTCTTTCGTTTACACGGATCAGTCGTCCTGATCCCTTTGCAGAAAAACAGCCCCAAAGCATGATGTTTCCACCCCCATGCTTCACAGTAGGTATGGTGTTCTTTGGATGCAACT
Source organism: Onychostoma macrolepis (assembly GCF_012432095.1). Lineage (NCBI taxonomy): Eukaryota > Metazoa > Chordata > Actinopteri > Cypriniformes > Cyprinidae > Onychostoma > Onychostoma macrolepis. The sequence continues at coordinate 481,214 of NC_081167.1, read as the reverse complement.
CAGCATTCTTTCTCCTCCAAACACGGCAAGTTGAGTTTTTACCAAAAAGTTATATTTTGGTTTCATCTGACCATATGACATTCTCCCAATCCTCTTCTGGATCATCCAAATGCTCTCTAGCAAACTTCAGACGGGCCGGACATGTACTGGCTTAAGCAGGGGGACACTTCTGGCACTGCAGGATTTGAGTCCCTGGCGGCGCAGTGTGTTACTGATGGTAGCCTTTGTTACTTTGGTCGCAGCTCTCTGCAGGTCATTCACTAGGTCCCCCCCCGAGTGGTTCTGGGATTTTTGCTCACAGTTCTTGTGATCATTTTGATCCCACGGGGTGAGATCTTGCATGGAGCCCCAGATCGAGGGAGATTATCAGTGGTCTTGTATGTCTTCCATTTTCTAATAATTGCTCCCACAGTTGATTTCTTCACACCAAGCTGCTTACCTATTGCAGATTCAGTCTTCCCAGCCTGGTGCAGGTCTCCAGTTTTGTTTCTGGTGTCCTTTGACAGCTCTTTGGTCTTGGCCATGGTGGAGTTTGGAGTTGGACTGTTTGAGGTTGTGGACAGGTTTTTTTTTTATACTGATAACGAGTTCAAACAGATTCCATTAATACAGGTAATGAGTGGAGGACAGAGGAGCCTCTTAAAGAAGAAGTTACAGGTCTGTGACAGCCAGAAATCTTGCTTGTTTGTAGGTGACCAAATACTTATTTTACCGAGGAATTTACCAATTAATTCTTTAAAACTCCTACAATGTGATTTTCTGGATTTTTTTTCTCAATTTGTCTCTCATAGTTGAGGTATACCTATGATGAAAATTGCAGGCCTCTCTCATCTTTTTAAGTGGGAGAACTTGCACAATTGGTGGCTGACTAAATACTTTTTTGCCCCACTGTATACAGTATATGATATGGTAACAAAATGCAGCAGTAGAATTGTACAGTCTTCTGTTACCAATAATACCAGTGTTTTGTACTGAAACCTAAAATAAAAACAGCATTCAGAGCGAAGGGACATTTATTACTTGTAAACTTATCTTTGAGCTAGATTTATTATTTTATTATAATTGTACATTAATACTTTTGTCAATGATGGTTATCTCAGAGACATCTATTTGACGTCTGCATTTACATCTGCAAGACGTATTTTTTTAGAGTGTTTGCTCATCTGCAGTATGTCTATAGGACGTTTCCTTTTTGGATGTCAGATAGATAAATGTCTTTAAGATGTTTATGATTTAGAATGTATGTAAAACTGACATCTGAAAGACGTCTGTCAGATGTTTGTACACAGCAGATGCTTTCCAGATCAAGAGATCTTCAACAGACATCTTGCAGACGTACGTGTGCTGTCTATATAATACTTTATGGCAGTCCTTTTTGTAATAAATATTCATTACAATGCAGGCATAAGCACATCTCCAAAATTTCTGTTAAAGAGTGCTTCATCTGGAAAACATCTATTATGTACAAAATCTGATAAACATCTTCATTAACAAAAATCATTAACACTTTCTAAACTTCTGACATGAAATGTTTTAGACACATTGAAAATATTGTAAATAATCTACATCTTCTAGATCAGGGGTCTTCAACTAAAACGGCTCGAGGTCCAGTAATGAACCCTCCTCACCAGCCGAGGTCCGAACAATTATATATAAAAAAACAATTGATAGTTTTTGCCAGGCCAGGGTATCTGCAGGATATTTAAGCTTAAATTCAAGACTTTTAAAGACCTTTTTTTTTTTTAAGACCTGCACAAAAAAAAAAAAAAAAAAAAAAATTAAATGACTGTAAAAAGCACGATTTACTGTTCAGATGCAGGTTTTCACAAAAACAATCAAGTATTATATTAATTAAATAACATATAAATATATTTTACTGCCTTAATTGTTTACATTTTATAACACATCTTCTTGTTGATCCACCAGTTCACATTTACAACTCTGCATGTTTGCTTAAAAACATGGATTGATTTTCACATTGGCCTTTGACAACAGCAGACTGTACGGGCTGATTGAAAATGGAAAATCATTCTCTTCCAGCAGGTGGCGCTTTGGGAACGGCAGCACACAAAGCCCAACAGACAGACTCCACAAAGCAGCGAAGCAGATGACTTTGAAACATGCAGCGCTCATATTTATTCAAAGAATAGCGCAATTCTTGTCTTTCAGTCCCCACATTTAACACCTGAAATCATAATTAAGACTTTCTTGTAACATTTAAGATTTTTAAGGACCCCTCAACTTTCCTAAATTTTTAAAATGCCATTGCTTTTCACCCACTGAAAGTTTCATCTGTCTGCGCGCAGCGGGCAGCTCTCTGCTCTCATCACTGCACGCACGACTGCACCCAAACGGCTCTAGAGCTGACCATGATCTGCTAGATATAAATTTGATGTACTAGAAATTAGCGTTTGGTATTTATTTCATTATGTCAAAAGCCTTCACGGATTCGGACCGGATTCCGCTACCGTAAAGACTACAAAAGCTGCGCCAGTTGAAATAGAAGCTTAGATATAGGTCCGGGGCCAGATGGGACGGCTTCTGGGTCCGGACTCGGACCGCGGTCCACCTGTTAGTGACCTATGATCTAAACCAACAACCTGAATGTTACACCCTGTTCCATCTTAGCTCCTAAAAGAGCTTCCAGAAGTAATAGATCCTCTTCTGAATATTATTAACTCATCATTGTCATTAGGATATGTTCCAAAAACCTTCAAACTGGCTGTTATTAAGCCTCTCATTAAAAAAACACAACTTAACCCCAAAGAATTAATTAATTACAGACCGATCTCGAATCTCCCTTTTCTGTCAAAGATATTAGAAAAGCTAGTATCATCACAACTATGTTCCTTCTTAGAGAAAAATGATATACTGTATGTGAGGATTTCCAGTCAGGTTTTAGACCAAATCATAATACTGAGACTGCTCTCATTAAAGTTACAAACGACCTGCTTTTATCATCTGATCGTGGTTGTATCTCTCTATTAGTGCTACTGGATCTTAGCATCATGTTTGACACTATCGACCACAACATTCTTTTAAATAGACTAGAAAATGATGTTGACATTAGAGGAAATGCACTGGCATGGTTCAAATTGTACTTATCTGACCACCATCAATTCGTGGCAGTAAATGAAGAGGTATCATTCCAATCAAAAGTGCAGTATGGAGTACCTCAAGGCTCAGTGCTTGGCCCCTTACTTTTCACGCTTTACACGTTACCCTTGGGAGATATCATTAGGAAACATGGTGTCAGCTTTCACTGTTATGGTGATGATAGTCAGCTCTATATTTCTTGGTGACCTGATGAAACTTACCAATTTGCAAAAATAACGGAATGTATAGTTGATATCAAAAACTGGGTGACTAGCAATTTCTTACTGCTAAATTCTGAAAAAACAGAGGTGTTAATTATTGGACCAAAAACTTTTGCTGGAAAACAGTTCTTCTGTTTTTCCTGTGTTTCATTTCAGTTTAGTTCCTATTCTCCTTGTTTGTTGCCTTGGTTACTGTCAAGATCACCACTCCACTTAAACAGCACTGATTGGTCATTGTGTTCACGTGCTCGGTGAAGAGGGTGAAGCAATGATCATTGTAGCCAATCACAGACATGTTGAGCACGTGAACACAATGATCAATCAGCGCCGTTTAAGAATCTGCTCAACAACACTCAAATCTTAGCGGGAAATGGACATTTTTTAAATTTCAGTACCGAATGTTATTGCGGTTGGTATTTTTGACAACACTAGTCTCCTTTGCCAACACTGTGGTCTCAACCCTAACCTCTACACTGTTCACTCCTTCCATATAGGAGCAGCCACAACAGCAGCTTCTACTGTCTCTGCTCCTATGCTCCAAAGAATGGGACAATGGAAATCATCTGCTTTCCAATGCTATATTCGCCCAGGGACTTATTGCAAGCTCAGAAATCAGCCCAAACACAGAGAATGGCCGTGGCCATAACTGGCAGGACAGAGAGTACATTGTATGTTTCCGAGACTGACGGCGCTGTGCCTGGGGAACAGGAGTGAGTAGCGGCCGGAAGGCTTGCTAGCGTTGAAACCGTGTTACTTGAGAACACTGAAATCATGTCACTTGATTGTACTGAGACAGCGGTGCTTGGGAGCATAGAATCTGTGTGGCTAGTGAGCGTAGAGTCTGCGTGGCTAGTGAGTGTAGAGTTTGCATTGCTCTGGAACGTAGAAACCCTTGGATTGCCAGCAGCTCACACCGACACCAACTGAGGGTCCTCCACTCTGGATTCCAGCCTTGAACGCCGTGGGACTGACTTTGTGTCTTCAAATGCAACATTCACCATGCTCTGGAACACTGGAGTGGCATCCGTGATGGCTGAAGACTGCGGCCTGACAACCCTAAAAGCCGGAGGCTCTGGCGTGGCGGCCCTGACGTGAACAGGTTCTGGTTTGGCAGACTTGACATGAGCAGGCTTTGACTTGGCAGGCTTGACGTGACGAGGTTCTGGAAGATCAGCTGAGACGTGACGAGACTCTGGAAGATCAGCTGTGACGTGACGAGGCTCTGGAAGATCAGCTGTGACATGATGAGACTCTGGAATGGCAGCCATGTTATGGAAATCCTCAGGGCTGGCAGCCATTTTGTAAACAGTCTCTGAGCTGGCAGCCATTTTGCAAAAATTCTCTGGGCTGGTGGCCATCTTGTGAAGAGACTCTGGAATGGTGGCCACTTTGGGAAGAGACTCTGAGCTAGCAGCCATTTTTTTTTACTTTCATCACTTTGACTTTGACTTTGATAACAAAAGAGCATAGTCCATAAAATCTCTCAAAGTACCATTATAATCCCCTACGGGTAACAATGACTTCGTTGGCTCACTGAGTCCAAAACGGAACAAGTCCTTAACCAAATCTCATCATAAATCTACACATGGTACGAAAACTCACTGAATAGATGAACGTACTCCTCGATAGACAGGTAATTTGATGGGTCTGGAATTCTCAAAAACCTGCTGGATCTGGGGTAGGCTGGTGATTCTGTAACAAAGGGAGGCGTGACAACTAGTGATGTTTGGTTCTTGAACGAATCGTTCGTTTGAGCCGGTTCTCAGGAAGTAATCGGTCGAGCCGGTTCTCAGGAAGTAATCGGTCGAGCCGGATCACAAATCGAACTGAATCGAATTTTAGTTCCGGGTTGATGACGCAGGATGCACAGCCGAAGTAGCATGTCCAACTCAAAAAGAACCGAATGAGCCGGTTCAACCAACTGTCAAAGTTTCCCGAGGATTACAGAGGACTCAAAAAGAACCGACTGAGCCATGGCAAAGTTTGCAGAGGATTACCGAAGATTCTGATGTGTGAGTTGATGATACTGTGCAAGCCTGAGGCATGTACTGGAAATATGCTTATGACTGTTATTAATTTATATTTTATTAAAACCTGCAAAAACCTTTCTGTCGAGTGATGTAATTAAATAAATTTTACTACAGTGTGTGCAGAATTATTAGGCAAGTTGATATTCTGATCATATTTTTTTTCCAAGAACATTTTACCAATTCCAAACCACATCAATCTTAGTAACTACTATCAATTTTGTATTTAATCATTTATAAGTGATATATAATTGCCCATGAAGGCTGAAAGTTAAAAACTCCTTATTTCAGGTGTGCAGAATTATTAGGCAGGTTTTCTTTGACAGATAAAATGAGCCAAAAATGAGATTGAACTCAAGAATAAAAGTAAAACAATTATTAAATGCCCATGAGAAGGATGCAATACTAATGCAATAATAGAATTAGAAAAGTTAATGCATGACCACTGGGCAGCAAAATGCTCATTGGGTCAAAAAAAAAAAACAGGTGGAGAAGAAAAGACACGTTAACTGCAAAAGAATTAGGAATTAATGTCAAGAATTAGGTGAGAAACCATCAGGAACCATTTAGTCTCCAGCACCATCATTTTACAGAACTGCAACCTTCCTGGAGTCTCCAGAAGTGGAATGTGTCAGGTTCTCAGAGACTTTGCTTGGGTAAAAAAATATTTTAAATGACTCTCACTTAATAAGAATAACACGCTGAAGTGTTGTGAAATACACGAAGACTGATTTTTTATAGGCTTTATGGACAGATAAGTTGAGAGTGACTCTTGAAGGACCAGCATCACATCCTCTTGTGCCACAGTTTTGAAGAATTTATCTTCCAGAATCTGGCAGTAAGTTTTTGGAACTCATTTTTAATCAATCCCGCAAGACAGACTTTTCAGGATAGGAGATGAACTAAAATGAGCTCCCAAAACTTACTGCCAGATTCTGGAAGATAAATTCTTCAAGAATTTTTTACCCAAGCAAAGTCTCTGAGAACCTGACACCTTGTAATTCTGGAGACTCCAGGAAGGTTGCAGTTCTGGAAAATGATGGTGCTGGAGACTAAATGGTTCCTGATGGGTTCTCACCTAATTCTTCACCTTAATTCTTAATTCTTTTGCAGTTAACGTGTCTTTTCTTCTCCACCTGTTTTTTTTTTTTGACCCAATGAGCATTTCGCTACCCAATGGTCATGCCTTAACTTTGCTAATTCTATTATTGCATTAGTATTGCATCCTTCTCATGGGCATTTAATAATTTTTTTAACTTTTATTCTTGAGTTCAATCTCTTTTTTGGCTCATTTTATCAGTAAATGAAAACCTGCCTAATAATTCTGCACACCTGAAATAAGAAGTTTTTAACTTTCAGCCTTCATGGGCAATTATATATCACTTATAAATGATTAAATACAAAATTGATAGTAGTTACTAAGATTGATGTGGTTTGGAATTGGTAAAATGTTCTTGGAAAAAAAATATGACCAGAATATCAACTTGCCTAATAATTCTGCACACACTGTATAGTTTATTGTGCATGCATATTATATTTAAAGCTGCTTACGCGAAATCAAGAAGTATAAGATTGGTTTATTCATTATTTATACTGTAGACATGTAGAACATATCCGCATTTGTGCATCAATGTCTGTAATGTGTGCTGTAGGTGTGAAACCTTTAGGAATCTTATCCAAGTTGTAGGCTAGTCAATACTGGTCAGTCAGTCATATCTAACATAAAAGATCCGCGAATGAAACTGTGACCACAAACACCATTGACTTAAATGAATGAAAGGCAATAATCAGCAATGTCGGTTCTCACAAATAATTTTTATTTGAATGATTCAATATGGGTTAACACAAATGACTTTAGTTTAATGTTTAATTGATACAATATGGCACTGAGTTGTTGGAAAAGAGAAGCGTAGTGACATCATTGTTTGATGTGGGGATCCACTTCCAGGCTTTATTCCATAGAGTGTAGTCAGAACAGGTAGGGTCAAACACCAGCAAACAAACACCTCCAGGGAGAAGGCAAAAGAGTACTCCACAAGTCAGGCAATAGTCAGGGCAGGGAGTAAACAATCATAAACAAGGAAACAGTCCAGGGATCAAAACACAAAGGCAAGTAAACAGGAAATCTAGAAACACAAAAGAGCTAATCAACATTCAGTCACCAGTGGAGAGTGTGTGTGTGTCTGTGTGCTATTCATATAGTCCTACTAATATGAGGCAGCTGTGAACTGGTAATGAGTGCCGATGAGTCGGTAAACTGAGGATTATGGGAAATGGAGTCCTAAATGAATGGCAAGGTACAGGATGGAGTGCCCTCTAGAGGAGCTCATGGGCACTCCAGCTGGTGATCGTGACAGTTGCTGTCAAATCAAGGCTGAATGTTGTGTGATACCAGTCATCTGTGGAAACACTGGTATAATTGTATGTATTGTATCTATTCTGGATCTCTGGATTATCCTAATAAAGGTAAACTGAATGGATAAATAAGATTAGAATATGCCTATATTCTATGCATATATTTTATATACTCATTCATATGAACATCTCACTTCTGTTTCACAGAACTATTTTGCTCTTAACTTGGGTTACAAAATCATAATAGCAAAACATATTTTTGGTTGTTAACTATTAAATGCTTCATTAAGCAGAACTTGAGCAGAGTTCTCCACATGAAAGTCTCAATTTAAAAAATATATTCCCCATGTTTTTTTCTTTTCTTTTTTCTTTCCTTTTTTGAGCAGGTCTAGGTATTATTGTTGAAAACTACATTTACATGTTAGCAAACATTTGAATCTTTATTTCAGAAATTGAGAAAAAATATCACAATCTGTTTATTTAATTATTTTAAAAAAAATGAATACAAAGTAGCAAGTGGAAAAATAAAAATCACCTTTAAAATATATGTGTACAAGGATTCTCTTCCTGCTGTTAAAAAAAAAGTTACAGTCAAACATGTCTCACATAGAAAATAGTACTCCATTGTCCTGTTTACAGCTGGTATTAAAATCCCAATCACAAGTGATGAGCATTGTGATGAATTCTACATGCAACAATCTCGTAACCAAGAACCTATGATCCCCCGATAAAAACCCAGTCGTCTTCAGTCCCGCTCCTGCAGATTAACCTTCCTTTATGGCTACCGCCACATGACCTTTGTGCTTTGTTTTAGCACACAGTTATGTTTATTTTAGTAATATTAGTAAATCTTTAGATTTAATTATTTATGTTACAGTATTACTAGATAGTATTATTTAGCAGAAATGTAATGTTGAAGATCTCTTAATCTGGAATGCATCTGCTGTGTACAAACATCTGACAGACGTCTTTCAGATGTCAGTTTTACATACATTCTAAATCATAAACATCTTAAAGACATATATCTATCTGACATCCAAAAAGGAAACGTCCTATAGACATACTGCAGATGAGCAAACACTCTAAAAAAATTGTTGCCTCTTCAATTCTACTGCTGCATTTTGTTACCATATCATATACTGTATATATATGCAATTTTAAAGATCACAGTTGATTTTTAGTGAAATATTCTAATGTGCTGCCACAGATGTGCTGTCAGCTCCTCTTCATGTACACAAAGGAGGATGATTTGGGTTCATTCACTCTGCTGATGGCAGGTTTCGCATTACAACAACAGCCTGCGGAGATGAGGAAATCATCCATGAACATTCAGCCCGTCATGATCACAAAATAAATCCAACAGGGTGATCAGGGATGCATTATCTTACTTGTTACATGACTTACTAAATAAACAAATAAATCATGAAATATTGATTTAACTTAAAATGATTTTGTTAGCTTACTTGTAGAAACCAAGGAGAGACAGAACATGAGCACAACTATGTAGGAAGCAAAGGTTCCCCCCAGACATATTTAAGTCATGAATGGTATGATTCAAGCATATATTATGTTATAAATTAAATGAATGTTGGTATACACTCTACATTTAACATGTTAACATGATCTTTGAATGAACTTTTAAATGTTAAATGCAAAATATTGTTAATTTCTTTCATTTTTGTTATCTGAATCTAGCGTGATTTCCTTTTCCTCCAGCTATCAGAAAAGACCCACAGCCCAGCCGAGAGTCTCTGGTGCTTTCACAGGAGGAAGGTTGTGTGCGGTGAGATTACCTGAGTCCTGCTGGATTGCAGTGCTGCCCTGGCGAAGAACGTCATGATTACAAGCAGAACGCCTCCTGTCAAGCTGTGACAGAAGAACACTAGCTCCAGGTTTTTCACGGATATCTGTGAAAACGAAATTTCGAAATTCCTACACATGCATAATCTCTCAAATACACCCCTCTATCACCCTCATATCTGAATTTATATTCCTCATAACCATGTTCGTCATTTAATAATAAGAATAAAAACCCTCACATAATATTGTTCAGCATAAAGTTCCCCCGTCTCTGTGTTATTCTCATGCATTTGATCCCTGAGTATGTCATAGAGTACAACAATTGCTCTGGAGAATTCCACCAAAGCAGGCAGCACTCCAATGACTGAGATGATACTCAGAGCAAAGCTGGCTGTGATCTGTGGGCAGTCAAATCAAGACACAAACATATAAACAAAATATCAAACACATTTAAACATTCTATAGAGAAAATGTTGTAGTTAGGACACAAGAATTTTCTAAATTATGCACGAGTATCTCACACACAGTGAAACACAACGACTAAACAGACACTTACCATCTTTTTGGAGGGGTTGCGTTCAGACAGTATATACAGAAGGCCACAGATAAAGAACTGCAAAAACAGGACCTTTAGTATACATTTAGTAAAAATAATGAAAATAAAATTTTACAGTATCCATCAGATGAGGCGTTATATGACCATTCTATTTCCGTTTACGGTCACTGTCAGGGCTATTTTTCTAGTGGAACGATGCATTTAATGATTTAAATTGAATAAAGTAACATATATTTTGCTTTTAATATATGTATCGTGTGGTAACTTGTGTGAATTTAGAACAGCTGAGGGCCGTTGTTAGGCACTTCACAGCGTTAGCTAAATTCACTGTAAATCACAGCTTCTTGGGGCCTATTGCTTTAACCCGGACTGCCAGTCTGAACAAGGCTTGAAGAGAGTCTGAAGTCTGAACAGAGCCATATAGGTCCCAAGGACCAGCACTGAAAACCACTTATCTATAGAACGTGCTGTGCTGAGTGAGATAATTAACTTACTAGGAAAGCAGTTCAGTTTACTGTATTCAGTGACAGCAGCTCAAGTAAGGCAATATAGGTTTGAATAAATTCTTTCTGCATTTTTCTTTTTATTGCCATGTATCGTCTTGCAGTGTTATTTTTATTTTTTATTTTTTGTATCAGTGTTATAATTATTACTGTTAACTGAATTAAAATTATTTGGTTACTGACACAATGCATTTTTAATGCATTCTTTGTTTTTTAGTGATTTCATTGTCAAGAAACACAAGGCTAGTTGTATAGAGGTGTAGATAAATGGATTGTGATTATTAAAGATCTTAAATACCTTTCAAGGCAAAACACGCAAATATAGTCAAAAGAGATGTGCAAATCAGCATACCAAGATCCCAAGCCAGAATGGGGTGAGCAGCTCCACTGAGGTGAGCGCATCTGAGTCCACATTCATAGGAATTCCAAACATGAATAGACCTATACCCATCATCACCAGCACAACCTTACATAAGATAAAATCAACAATAATCAATATGCAATATCAATAATATTGCTTACGTAATCTTAATGATGGGAGGGAAACAGCAAAGGACAAATACAATTAGGTAGAGACACCTAGTGAAAAACGGCTGTTTGTTACACACTCACTGATATCTATGAGGATTTGAGTCAAAAGTACAAATACACAAATGCTTGTTTTTCTTACTTTTCTTGTCTTCGAATGACCAGAATAAGAAACTCTACCTTTATTCTCCCTGTATAAGTGTGTTAAAGTGATGCGTTTGGGGATGCATATGCCTATTCAGAAAGTGACTATGAAAACTAAATGTCCTCTGAGACACATTCACTCGAGTAAACGTGTGAAAAGTGTGTACTACGGCAAAGAATAAGCTGGAGTGATCTTTGCTTAATTTGGTTTCTGTGATCGAAAGGAAGCGTGTTCTGTGTCTCACTCCAATACTCTTGGGTTGTCCTCTGAGGAAGCGGTGCACAGGTTTACTGCCGCCCGTCACGGTGGTGATGGCCTCTGATACGCTTCCTGCTGGTCGATCCTCCACCATCACTACAGCACAAATCACAGTCAAAGCTATTACATTAACAGTTTTGTTCAAGAATTTTGCCAGTGTTTTCTAGAATGGGTAATCTCAAGACATGACCGGACAATGGACAAATGGCAAATTTCAGATAGTAATGGTAATATGCTATTAGCCTGAAAAAGGGAGTGAAGCTGAAACTATTTAAACTTTTTTAACCCATTTAAACTTCTCCTGTGGAATCTAAAACCTTTAAATGACACACAGCTCTGTGAGTTCTGTGAGTCACACTGTCACACGTGAAGATCCACGGCACACATTGGACACACAAGCAGAGTGATTGTATAGCATCACAAACAACTACTTATCCAGTGTCTTTCTGTTCATAGCACAAGGTTCCTGAAAACGTGGAGTCCTGAAATTTCAAGGGTCTCAGTTTTGACTCTGAAAATGTCTGTAAAAAATAACCGGACAAACCTATTCTTCTGCCTTAGTGTGCTATACTCTACCTCTTGCCCTTATGCCCCAGTAACTGCCTACAACACCTCCACAGCAATTGTCTGCCTGCCTACCGATGCTTTAACAACAACCCTGAACACACTACCAAGCAACACATTAGGAACCAACTAGAACACCTCATCTGTCTGTCATTAATGCTGCAAAAGCACTGAAGTATTGTAATGCTTAAAACCTTCAAACTTCGAGACAGTATACTGCATCCAATCTCAAAGCCTTTTTTTCTGTCCTCCAGTCAATTCCAAGACATTCTCCACATTCATTCAAAAAGAAGTCTACACTTCAGCAAACTGTAACTGTCATACAATTCATGGGCAAGCAAATAATTAAACCGTGCTAAAAGATCAGTATGAAAGCTTGTCAAATACCTGCATGTGTCTGTGACAGAACCACCAAGATGAAAACAACGCAGTTGTGCAACAGCACAGAAAAGAGAAACATGAGAAGAAAACAGTGGGAGGGAAGGACTGGGCGGCCACTACAGGATGTTTGGGAAAAGAGGTCAAATCTGAGCCAAATGCTCAGAAAACAGATACAATAGTCAACTTCATGAAGAGAAAGAAACAGCAGAGCAGAACTGTGAAGCACGCCTCAGTGCTGTAAGGCATTGCTCAACTCAATTTAAAAATCCAGAATGTTTTGGCTAGAAAGAAACATGCAGATTGGTGAAAGAGATGGTAAGGCAACTGTTAGAAAGAAAGGAATGGAATGTAAAAGCTCCCAAAAGATAACAGCTGGTTCATATGACAAACTAACTGGATCCAGATGTATCTCACTCTGCTTTACTAAGTTCAGTTTGTGAGTCTCATTTACATTTCCATAAATTCAGATTTTGAAGTAGCCTACTTTGAAACACGTCTATTTTATCCATTGTTTTGGGTTCTCGTTGTTAGAGAGGGTGAGAGTTCCCAGAATTCCAGCTTCTATTATCATCACCAACACCACATGCCAGTGAGCTGAAGCTTCTTCCTGCTTCTTCTCTTAGTGTGATACTCCCAATTTTTAGTGCAATATCTTATAAATTCATATAATACATGATATCCAAATACAAACCCATAAATTTCAAATTTCAGTTTTTTTTTGTTTTGTTGTGTTTTTTTTCATGGATGAGGGATGGTAATTACCCAGATAGCATGCGGATGTGGGCCACTTAAGGCAATGAAACAGCACTTCTGGCCTTCTTATGGCCCATACAAAATGGATGTAAGCCTGAAGTGGCCCACATGTAAAATAGCAAAAATAGCCCAAATGTCTCAAATCACATGTGGGCCTCTGTAGACAAAGATGTGGTGTTCATGGCAATGTGTAATCTGAATGTGGCCCATGTGGTAAATAGTGAATAAGGCCGAAATAGTGCCAGCCAAATGTGGGCCACCTTTGGCAAAAATGTGGCACAATCTACAAAAGCTAATCAGGGTGTAAACCAAATGTGGTCCACATATGTTTCAGCAAATGTGGCCTAGGTATATTAAACGTATCTCTGCCAGTTTTGGCAAAGATATGGCACAGTAAGCACTGGCTAATGTTGTCAGGGTTCTGTCACTTCGGTCTAGTTTATTCGTGGTTTTGTGACAGAGCTCTGACACTCCCTTCTTGTCTTGTTTTCTGATAAGCGCGCGGCTTCGAGTGTGCTCGAGCCGTGCACTCTCTTGTCTTCGTGCTCTGTTTCATGTTGGAGCGTGGTGTTCGGATCCCGGCACGCTGGCTTGTTCAGGCTCTGTTGTGGTTTTCGTGTCGGGATTCGGACACTCACGTTCCAGGTCTGTCTTGCTGTGGGAGCGTGCGGTCTCGAGTTCGCTCGGGACGTGCGCTCCTCTGTCCGTATGCGTTGTGTTTTGTCCGGCACGCGGTTCGGGTTCGGCCGCGTGCTTTCTCTTGTTTTGTCTTGTTCTGTTTGGCACGCAGCTTGTGTTTTTCATTGGCTGCGTGCTTTCATGTTGTCATGTCTTGTGTGAATACACGGCTTATGAGTATTCTCATTAGCTGCGTGTTCGTGTCCTGTTTAGCACATGGCTGATGAATTGTATTGCTGGCCATGTGCTTGTGTTTTTGTTTTGTGTGAGCACATGGCTTTTGTCTTAGTTTTCTGTCTGCCATGTGCTCTCATGTCAATTTGTCTTGACCTCACCCACCTTGTTTCCTGATTATTGGTTAATTTGCCCCACCTGTGTTTTACCTCGTTACCCTCCTCTTTTGCTCCCTATTTAATCTCCTTGTGTCTGCAGTCCTGTGGGAGTTCGTTGTTGAATGTTGTGTGCGCCTGCCTTGTCCTGCCTTGTCCTGCCTTGTCCTGCCTTGTCCTGCCTTGTCCTGCCTTGTCCTGCCTTGTCCTGCCTTGTCCTGCCTTGTCCTGCCTTGTCCTGCCTGTTTTCCCCTACGGGGTAGTTTTTGTTTGTTTTTGTTTATAGTTTTGTGCTAATAAAGCCCTTTTCCTCCTGCATTTGAGTCCTTGCTCTCATCCCTTCACCCGCACTTGACAAATGTGGCTGTGAGCCTAAAGTGGCCCGCATATAAAATGACAAATATTGCCGGTAACGCTTTAGATTACAACCCGCAAAGAACTACGTAAGTATACTGAATTTAAAGTGTACGTTTCTGTAATTACAGTGCACCTATAAAGAATATACCTGTAGGTATAAGGGAACAATGTGTTACGTTTGGGTAATAAGGGGGTAACAACCAGATATGCAACCTGCAAAGAACTGCGTAAGTAAACTGAAGTTACAGCGTAACTTTTTTGTAATTATAGTGTACCTCCATATAGGTATAGGGGAATAATATGGCGACGTTTCGGGAATAAAGGGAGAACAACCTGTAAAATTACAAATCATTTATACTGTAAGTATTTTGAAACTAAGGGGTACCTATTCTAATAGTATGTGGTATGGCCAAAACAATAATTATGTTTGGGAGTTATTTAAAAAGACAATATTCTTTTTATAATTTATAATTTGGTATTTTATTATAGGCCTAGGTATTTTTAACCATTCTATTATTAAAGGAAACATGATGGAGATTACTGAATAACAAAACTGGACATCTAGTGAAATGAGTTAATGAGTTGCAGCTATGATTTATAATTCACAAGTCAGCTTACCTTATGAAAGCTTATTCGTCGATCTCAGCAACTTCACACCAGAAACTTCCCAACACCACTATCACCAAATAACTTTGCACGATATACCATCAAGGTTCAATGCAGCTTAAAACAAGCTTACCTCTTTCTAGCTGTTTGCAGAAGAAAAAAAAATTATACAACATTTGTATTTCAGTGGATGTATACTGTGATGTTTTTATTGCAAAAAAATTAAATAAATAAAAAGAGGGTTTAATTTGGCCATCAAACAATTAAATTAAAACTAGTGCAATATTTTTCTCTGTAATTACTGAGCAAATATACACTTGCTCTATGTTTAAGCCGTGCCACAAACTGATCACCTCCATGCCACACCGAATTGAGGCAGTAATTAAAGCAAAAGGAGCCCCTACCAAGTATTGAGTACATATACAGTAAATGAACATACTTTCCAGAAGGCCAACAATTCACTAAAAATTTTTTTTTATTGATCTTATAAAGTATTCTAATTTGTTGAGATAGTGAATTGGTGGGTTTTTGTTAAATGTGAGCCAAAATCATCACAATTAAAAGAACCAAAGACTTAAACTACTTCAGTCTGTGTGCACTGAATTTATTTAATACACAAGTTTAACAATTTGAGTTGAATTACTGAAATAAATGAACTTTTCCACGACATTCTAATTTATTGAGATGCACCTGTATATATATATATATATATATATATATATAGGCCTATATATATATATATATAATGCATAGGAGAAGCCTGATTCTACTACCAATCTCACAGTCGAATATTCGCGGGGTGTTATGGTCATGCCATTTTGGCAATATGGGGGTGCTCAATGTCTGATTTCACATATGTTATGGATAGACTCGGACACGAAGGTAAGTGGTGAATATTAAGTGGTTTATTTAACAGGTGAAGCACACTGGTGGAGATAATAGAGTGGAGAGGTGAGTAGATAATCTTGAAGTGAGTAGTTCGTGGAGTGGTGATGAGAGGATGATAACTCTCTTTTCCACAGCGTTTCTGAGAGACGAGACGGGGGAATCCACGGTGACACACACACACTCCGATGACAGGGACTCTAGGAGGAGAGGATGACACAAGGAGGAAGAAATACAGGAGGTAAGGCAAACAAGGCAAGTATACTCTCTTGGAAGGATATAGTCTTTGGTCGTAGGATACAGCGGTGTCAGAGTCCACGTTGAGAAACGAGATCGGACAGTGAAGTGAGTGCATGAGGATCTTTTGTAGTGGGTGTTGATGAGGCAGTGAACAGGTGCAGGTGTGCATGATCAGAACTCTGGTGAGGTGGAACGCTGTGATTGGTGGAGTGAAGGGCCTGACTGATCCGTGACAGTACCCCCCTCTCCACGGCCCGCTCCTGAGGGCTGACCTCGGCGTCGTGGTGGTCTGCCCCTGCCTCGGAGTGCTGGGCGATCTGGGTGTGCTGCATGGAACTCTTCGAGTAGCGTTGGGTCTAAGATGTCGTCTCTGGGTACACAAGAGCGTTCCTCAGGGCTGTAGCCCTCCCAGTCGACGAGGTATTCTATCCTGCCACCACGACGCCAGGATTCCAGGATTTCCTTGACCTGATAGACTGCGCCTTCGTCCAGGAGAGGGGTTTCTTCCTCGAAGTCAGGCCCTGTGGAGAGAGGTGGAGAGAAGGGTTTTAGTAGTGAGACATGGAACGTAGGGTGAATTTTGTATTGAGGTGGTAATTGGAGCTTGTAGGTGACAGGGTTGATACGTTCCAAGATGGTGAAGAGGCCAACGAATCTGGGACTGAGTTTCCTACAAGGCAGGTGCAGCCTGATGTCCCTGGTTGACAGCCAGACCTTTTCCCCTGGTTGGTAATTTGGGTTTTCCGATCTTCGGGCGTCGGCTGTCACTCTCTGTCTGCGTACTGCCTGTTGGAGCTGGTGGTGTGCTGCGTCCCAGACTCTCTCGCTCTCCCGAAACCAGTGATCGATGGCAGGGATGTCCGATGGTTCACCTGACCAGGGAAACAGGGGAGGCTGGAAACCGAGTACGCACTGGATGGGCGTAAGTCCCATGCATTGTTGGCGCAGTGAGTTTTGGGCGTACTCGGCCCAGCCTAAGAACTGGTTCCAGGAGTTCTGGCGACTATGGCAGAAGGTTCTCAGGAAGCGCCCTATTTCCTGAATCTTGCGCTCGGTCTGCCCATTAGACTGTGGGTGATATCCAGATGAGAGACTGACGGTCACACCTAGGAGAGAGAAGAAGGCCTTCCACACCCGGGAGATGAATTGGGGTCCTCTATCGGATACTATGTCTTCTGGGATGCCATAATATCGGAATACGTGGTTGAACAGGAGTTCGGCAGTTTGGAGAGCTGTGGGAAGGCCAGTGAGGGGAATGAGACGACAGGACTTGGGAAATCGATCAATGATGACTAATATGCATGTATTTCCATTTGATGCGGGTAGGTCAGTGATGAAGTCTACTCCTAGGTGTGACCACGGACGTTGAGGTATGGGTAATGGGTGAAGTTTGCCTGCTGGGAGATGACGGCAGCCTTGCACAAACCTCCTTACGTCCCTGGCCATGTTAGGCCACCAGAAGTGATTTCGTAGCAGCGAGAGAGTTGCGTTGGCCCCTGGGTGGTCAGTACCAAGTGATGTGTGGGTGGTATGGATTAGTGGAGTCCGTTGTGTCCTGGGTACATACTGGAGGTTTTGTGGGCAGCCCGGCGGATTGGCGGGTGGTGTGGAGGAGGCAACTGGCGGAGAGGTCCACTGAATAGGGCTGGCGATGATCGCTGGAGGTAAGATATTTTCGGGTTCCTGATTGTTGTTCTCTGGAGTGTGGATCCTAGACAGAGCGTCCGCCTTGATATTTTTGGTACCGGGTCTGTAGGAGATCTTAAAGTGAAATCGAGTAAAGAATAATGCCCATCTTGCTTGTCTTGGGTTGAGTCGTTTTGCGTCACGAAGGTACTGTAGATTTTTGTGATCAGTGAGGACTAGAAAAGGATGTTTTGCCCCCTCCAGCCAGTGCCTCCATTCTTCAAGGGCTAACTAGTTCCAATAGTTCCAATAGTTCTTAGCCAATAGTTCCCGGTTCCCGATGTCGTAATTCCTTTCCGCCTGGCTGAGTTTCTTGGAGAAGTAGGCGCATGGATGGAGTTTGGGAGGCTTCCCCTGCTGCTGAGATAGGACGGCTCCTACGCCCGTGGTGGATACGTCCACTTCTACGACGAATAGTAACTCGGGGTTTGGGTGAGCAAGGAGCGGTGCGTTGGTGAAGGCGATTTTGAGGTCTTCAAAGGCCTTTTGGGCTTTCGGGTTCCAGGTGAGAGTTTTGGTTTTTCCTTTTAGTAGGTCTGTAAGTGGGCTGGTGGTTGCGTTGTAATTGGAAATGAATCGTCGATAGAAGTTAGAGAATCCAAGGAATCGTTGAAGTTCTTTGACAGTTGTAGGAGGTGACTGCTTCCACCTTCCCCTTGTCCATGCGGACGCCACGGTGGTCTATGATGTACCCGAGGAAATGTACAGAGGGTTGATGGAAAGTGCATTTTTCTGCTTTGAGATATAATTGGAATTGCCGGAGTTTCTGAAGGACCTCCGCAACGTGATGGCGATGGTCGGCCAGGCTCCGGGAGTAGATGAGGATGTCATCTATATATACAATCACAAAGCGGCTCAGGAACTCCCGGAGCACCTCATGCATAAACCCCTGGAAGACTGAAGGGGCGTTGACAAGCCCATATGGCATCACCCTATATTCATAATGGCCAGTAGGGGTTATGAAGGCAGTCTTCCATTCGTCTCCTTTTCTTATGCGGATGAGGTTGTAGGCGCAGCGGAGGTCCAACTTAGTGAAGATGGTGGCGCCGCATAGTTGTTCCAAAGCTGCTGGGACAAGAGGAAGAGGATATCGATACTTGATGGTGATGTCATTTAGTTTCCAGTAGTCGACACAAGGGCGTAGGTCGCCGTCCTTCTGAGGATCTTTTGTAGTGGGTGTTGATGAGGCAGTGATCAGGTGCAGGTGTGCGTGATCAGAACTCTGGTGAGGTGGAATGCTGTGATTGGTGGAGTGAAGGGCCTGACTGATTCGTGACAACATAGAACTACCGGTTAATATACAGCCTATTAAGATAATGCTGTAAATAAGAATATGAAAAAAAGGAAGCTTTAAATAAATATTTTAACGTGCGTGAATAAATCCAACCACTCCTATAGATTTAAGTTTCACTTTCCATAATCCGTGACCGACAGAGGGGCATCTTGGCGGCAGGGATTCATAAATCTTTAACAAGACTCAAACTGAGCAGAGCGAAAGACTGGATTTTTTTCGTTCAGGTAGGGTACAAGTGATTTAAAAACATTTCAGCCAGTTTATATCGTGTATATATTATTTATCTCATATAAGATGCATTTGGTTGAGTTACGCTGCAATAAAGCGCTTCATTGTACAGTGATTATCTCTTCAGAGCGCAGCGTGAGAAGTAAACTGTTACGGATCGGTCAGGCCTTACGCCCCACCAATCACAACGATCCACATCACCCAAATACTAATCACGATCACCTGCACCTCATCACCTCAGTCATCTACCCCAGTATAAAAGCCCTCACTTCAGCCACACATACTGTCCGATCTCATACTCACAACGTGGACTCAAAACCCTCGAGAATTACTCTCCAAAGATATCCTTTGAATAATAATACTTACCTTTTGTACCTTACTGTCACAGAGCTACCCTCTGTTCCCTCTGCCTAGCCCCTTTTGGTATTAAGACATGAACACATACTTGGGTTTTAAAAAACTCTTTATTTACCTTGATGTGTCAGCGGGGTGGAAGGATGGATTATACACACACATGCATACACATTTACACCCCTGCAACTAGACCGTTGTGTTCAGACTGGCCACCTGAACACTAAAACCGTTGGACATTTAAGTTTTGCTCATAAACTGTTTGCTATTACCTGTATCAGCATATATAGTGGCGGCCATCTTGAACTGTGTAAAAGACCCGAAAGGGCTTTTGTCAGTTTTATATACCTTGCTGTGTTGCATCATGGGGAGTGGGAGATACCAAGTCTGAGTGAAAAGGGTGGAAACTGTTTTATGAGTTCCTGCACATGACTTTCTGTAATTGTTGATGAATTGAAGTTGTGGTATATTATGCTATTGACATTGATGTATTGAAGGAAATGGTGTTATTCGATTTTTAATCTTTTATGTGATTATAACTTCATAGTATGGTCATGTGATATTACGGCTACCGAGAAGTGGTTGAACTCATGAGTATAAATTCTCACGTAATTAAGCAGTCAGTTAATCTTTGACTGGTGTGCAGCAGTTATGGAGGAGAACTCTGATTGAATCATTGTAATACCTGAACCAAGGTTATTATTTATTTTTTTGTTTTTGTACTTTGAAGTTGAATTTTGTTTGTTTTGCTTAAGGGATTTTCCCCTATGGAATTTCTTTTTATGTTTTTGCACCTGTGAGCATTCTGCACTTTATTGGCTTGGGAAATAAAAAGAAAAAGCCGGCATTCAACATCCTCCCTAGTGGAACCTTGACAAGTGGTGTCAGAAGTGGGATCATAATGCCACCCAAGACCAGACAAGATCGAGGTGTAGTGCCACAAGAACAGCCAGGTTTAAATCAGGAGGCACCCAGCTCTACTGAGGGTGCAGAAACAGTTGCTGAGGGTGTGAGTGACCCAATAACATCTTCTCCTGCAGTGGGCTTCACTGAAGGAACGGTGTCAGAACTGGCCGGCCTGGTTAAAGTTCTCCTGCAGTCACAAGCAGCCCGTGACGATCGAATGGAGCAAGTAATGGTAAAGCAAGACCAGCGCTGGCGGAATATGCAGCACCAATTCCAGCAGATTCAGCACCAGGTCTTAGAGATCCAGGCTGGTGGGGATCGACGGAGAAGCCAGACAATCTCTCCAACCGTAAGTCCAGTGCGTATAGGAAAAGGTACATCAGCGGGAAGTATTGAGCCGAGATTATATCCCTTGACAAGAGATGATGACGTTGAGCAGTTTCTGACGACTTTTGAGAGGATGGCCACCGCATGCAGATGGCCTAAAGCCAATTGGGCGATAAGACTGGTTCCCCTGTTAACAGGAAAGGCACGTAATGCCTATGTGGCCATGGATGGGGCTGATGCGGAGGACTATGACAAAGTCAAGGAGGCCATCTTTATAAAATATGAGATTAATGCAGAGATCTACCGGCAAAGATTTCGATGAGACCCCGCGGGAGCTCTGTGTGAGACTGAAAGATCTCTTCTCAAAATGGGTGAAGCTAGAGACGTGCACTATGCTGCAGATGTCAGAACTCATTACCTTGGAACAATTTATGAGAATGATAAGCCCTGACATGGCAGTGTGGATTAAGGAGCATGATCCGGCCACAGCAGAAGAAGCAGCCAAGCTTGCAGAGAGGTACCTAGCCGCACGCCGAGATGCCCAACGCAGTTTTGGAGGTCGGAGTCAAAGAGGGCCAAGTAAGTCTGGGGGTGAGGGTGGTGATGCCCAAGGCAAAGTGAATTTTGCTTGTAAGCAAGGGGATAGAACTAACAAACAGGAAGTTAGATGCTACTATTGTGGAGAGTTAGGACATACTAAGCCTTTTTGTCCATCCAGGAAGGTTAAGCATTCTGTTCTCTCTTATGTTCCATGCCCCCATCCGCCACACAAGTCTTTGCAAGTACATACCACAGAAATATTGACGCAGGTACTTGTGAATGGTCAGTCAGCCAAGGCCTTAGTGGATACGGGTAGCACTCAGACTCTAGTGCATGACAGCTTGGTTCCTGAAGATGAATATATGACTCAGAACTTCAGTAAAGTTTGTTGTGTGCATGGAGAAATTAAGGAATATCCTACTGCTGAGATTTACTTAACAGTGCAGGGGCAGACTTACTTGTTGCAGGTGGCTGTCTCGTCCCACTTACCTTATGAGGTGGTTCTGGGGCAAGATCTCCCCATTCTCTGTGAGTTGTAGTCCCAAGTTCAGTCCTGTTATGTAGTAACCCGGTCCCAGAGTGCTAGAGCAGACTTCAATGAGTTGCTGTTTGCTGATGCTGATGTTGAGTTAGACTGTGAGAAAAGACATAAATCTAAAAAGGAAAGGCGTAATCTTAAATTTGAGGGTAGTGTGGAGAGTAGGCAGGTTGAGGAGCTGCCATTACCTGAAGGGCCTCTTAACATGATTATTTCTGAGGAGATAGCTGAATTGCAGAGGAAAGATTCTACAGTGCAGGATTGTTTCCAGAAGGTGTCTGAAGTCGATGGGGTTAGAAATGACATTGTTTCTTGTTTAATGGAGGAAAAATACATCCTGAAGAAAGGTATACTCTATCAGGTGAAGGGGGAAGTTGAGGCATTAGTAGTTCCTGAATCAATGCGCCATACCATTATGACTCTGGGACATTCTGTTCCATGGGCTGGACACTTAGGCAAGCATAAAACATTAGCAAGGATTGCAAGTCGGTTCACTTGGCCTAAGATATATATACGGATGTAACGGAGTTCATTCGTACTTGTACAGAGTGTCAGATGACTTCAGGAAGGAGAGTGGCACCTGCCCATTTATTACCATTGCCAGTGATTGACACACCCTTCAGTCGCCTGGGAATGGATGTGGTGGGGCCCCTAGAAAGAAGTAGGAATGGGAACCGGTACATTTTAGTGATCTGTGATTATGCCACCAAGTATCCGGACGCCTTTCCCCTTAGAAATATCAAAGCTAGACAAGTAGCTAACTGCCTGGTGCAGCTATTTTCTAGGGTGGGTGTTCCCCGGGAGGTTTTAACAGATCAGGGTACTAATTTTATGTCCTTGCTGTTGAAACAGGTGTACCAACTGTTGGGGATTAGGGCTATTAAGACCACACCTTACCACCCCCAGACAGATGGTTTGGTCGAGCGGTTCAACCAAACCCTAAAAAGCATGCTGCGCAAGTTCGTTTCCAAGTCCGGGTCAGACTGGGACCAATGGTTACCATATCTGTTGTTTGCTTACAGGGAGGTGCCGCAAGCTTCCACAGGTTCCTCCCCATTTGAACTGTTATATGGCCGGCAGGTGAGAGGCCCGTTGGACCTGCTTAAGGAACAGTGGGAGGGACCCAAGGATGGTACGTGCAGTGTGGTTCAGTACGTCATCCAAATGAGAGAGCATTTGGAAGAGATGACATCATTGGCCCAGGAGAACATCAAAAAAGCCCAGCAAACTAAGAAAGTGTGGTATGATAAGAAGGCAAGGGAGAGATCATTTGAACCGGGCCAAAGGTGCTGCTGCTGCTGCCTACCAGTGAGAATAAGTTGCTAGCTAAGTGGCATGGTCCCTACAAGGTAGTGCGGAAAACTGGCAGTGTCACCTATGAGATCTCTATGCCAGAGCGGGGGAAGAAAAAGCAAACCTTCCATATTAATTTGTTGAAAGAATTCAACCCTAGGGCTGAGTCAGAGGCTGTTCAACTCTGTATTCGTGTGGTCGGGGAAGAAGAGGAACCGACAGAGCAGTATTTTCCAACCAGCTGCACCCAGCAATCAGTGGATGTATCCCATTTAGATCAGCCCCAAAGAGACCAGGTAAAGCAGCTGTTGGATCCTGAGTTGTTTCAGGAGAAACCAGGGCGTACTGACCTGGTGTTGCATGATGTCATTCTTAGGGAGGCAACACCAGCCCGCCAGAAGAGTTATCGGATTCCTGAACGCTTGGTAACGGTGCTTAAAGATGAACTAGACATTATGCTCTCCATGGGTGTGATTGAACCCTCCCATAGTGAGTGGTGTAGCCCCATTGTCCTAGTCCCGAAAAAGGACGGCACCCTGCGGTTTTGTATTGACTTTAGACAAATTAACAGCTTGTCTAAGGTAGACCCTTATCCGATGCCAAGAATTGATGAGTTGGTGGAGAGACTGGGCAGAGCCAAATACCTATCCACAGTGGACTTATGCAAGGGGTACTGGCATGTTCCTTTAACTGCCAGAGCTAAAGAACTAACATCTTTTAAAACCCCTTTTGGGCTATACCATTTCCGGGTTGTGCCTTTTGGCCTGCAGGGGGCACCAGCGACTTTCCAACGCTTAATGGATCAGATCCGGCAAGGCACCCGGGAGTTTTCTGCAGCCTATCTGGACGATGTGGTCATCTTCAGTGAGACCTGGGAAGACCATTGTCAACATCTGAGGCACGTCCTAGGGAGAATTAAGGCAGCAGGTCTTACCATCAATCCAAAGAAGTGTACAATAGCTAAAAGGGAGATCAGCTACCTGGGATTTGTAATTGGAGGAGGAGTCATTCGTTGGATAAAGTAGCGACTATCTGAAGGTATCGTCCCCCTACCACTAAGAAACAGGTGAGATCTTTCCTTGGCTTGTTGGGATGGTATCGTCGATTTATACCTAACTTTTCTGCCAGGGCCTCTGTGCTTACAGATCTCACTAGAGCTACAGTTCCCAACAAGGTGGTTTGGACGGAGCAATGTGAGCGAGCTTTCCAGGACTTACGAGAGGCAGTATGTGGAGATTCCGTTCTGCTGAGCCCGGATTTCCAGAAATCGTTCATCCTGCAGACGGATGCCTCAGGAGTTGGACTGGGGGCGGTGTTACTGCAGGAAGTGGATGGAGACCGCAGACCAGTGGCCTTCTTGAGCCGGAAACTGTTCCCTCGAGAAACACGTTATTCGACAGTGGAGAAGGAGTGCCTGGCCATAAAATGGGCCACGGATTCCTTCCGGTACTACCTTCTGGGGAGACCCTATCAAGCTCTGCAATGGTTGGATCGAATGAAGGACTCCAATGCCTGGATTACAAGATGGGCTTTGTCTCTTCAGCCCTACCAGTTCACGGTAAAATACTGCCCGGGAGCCAGAAACAAGGTTGCTGACTTTTTGTCCCGTATCTCAGAGGACGTAAATACTGAAATGGGCTTTTCGACCCCGGTTCTTGGAGGGGTGGAGGCTCGTCACGCAGGACGACAGTCGTCGTCTGCAGAAGGGGGGGAAAGTGTCACAGAGCTGCCCTCTGTTCCCTCTGCCTAGCCCCTTTTGGTATTAAGACATGAACACATACTTGGGTTTTAAAAAACTCTTTATTTAACTTGATGTGTCAGCGGGGTGGAAGGATGGATTATACACACACATGCATACACATTTACACCCCTGCAACTAGACCGTTGTGTTCAGACTGGCCACCTGAACACTAAAACCGTTGGACATTTAAGTTTTGCTCATAAACTGTTTGCTATTACCTGTATCAGCATATGTAGTGGCGGCCATCTTGAACTGTGTAAAAGACCCGAAAGGGCTTTTGTCAGTTTTTATATACCTTTGCTGTGTTGCATCATGGGGAGTGGGAGATACCAAGTCTGAGTGAAAAGGGGTGGAAACTGTTTTATGAGTTCCTGCACATGACTTTCTATAATTGTTGCTGAATTGAAGTTATGGTATATTATGCTATTGATATTGATGTATTGAAGGAAATGGTGTTATTCGATTTTTAATCTTTTTTTTTTTTATGTGATATTACTTCATAGTATGTTCATGTGATATTACGGCTACTGAGAAGTGGTTGAACCCATGAGTATAAATTCTCACGTAATTAAGCAGTCAGTTAGTCTTTGACTGGTGTGCAGCAGTTATGGAGGAGAACTCTGATTGAATCATTGTAATACCTGAACCAAGGTTATTTTAGTTTTTTTTGTTTTTGTACTTTGAAGTTGAATTTTGTTTGTTTTGCTTAAGGGATTTTCCCCTATGGAACTTCTTTTTATGTTTTTGCACCTGTGAGCATTCTGCACTTTATTGGCTTGGGAAAAATGAAATAAAAAGAAAAAGCCGGCATTCAACGTCCTCCATTCATTATTTGAAGAACTTTAGACGGTGTCCCTAGTGGAACCTAGCTCATTCAAAGACTCCAGTGCTGGTACTACTAGATCTTAATGCTGTGTTTGACACTGTTGATCATAACATACTTCTAGAGAGACTGTAAAACTTGGTCGGGCTTTCTGGGATGGTACTCAAATGGTTCAGGTCATACTTAGAAGGGAGAGGTTATTATGTGAGTATAGGAGAGCATAAGTCTAAGTGGACGTCCATGTCAGGCGGAGTCCCACAAGGCTCAATTCTTGCACCACTCTTGTTTAGCCTGTATATGCTCCTACTAAGTCAAATAATGAGAAAGAACCAAATTGCCTATCACAGCTATGCTGATGATATCCAGATTTACCTAGCCTTATCTCTGTCACGGAACAGGAGAGAAGACTCAAATGCTGGCAAATGCCGCTTCAGGAGGATCGTGAGCGGACACCGCCGCTTCGGGGATTTTGTGAGCAGGCTCCGCCACCTCAGGGATTTTGTGAGCAGGCACCGCCGCCTCGGGAGGACCGTGAGCGGGCACCGTTGCCTCGGGAGGATCGTGAGCGGGCACCGCCGCTTCAGGGATTTCGTGAACAGGCACCGCCGCCTCGGGGATTTCGTGAGCAGGCACCGCCGCCTCGGGAGGACCGTGAGCGGGCACCGCTGCTTCAGGAATTTCATGAACAGGCACCGCCACCTCGGGAGGACCGTGAGTGGGCACCGCCACCTCGGAAAGGCCTGAGATGAGCCCCGCCCCCTCGTGAACGGGCACCGCCGCTTCGGGAGTTTTGTGAGCGGGAACCGCCGCTCCCCTCACCGACATCAGCGGAGGATCTGGAGGATGTCTGAAAACAAGACATACATGGGGCACAGGGCAGACAGAAATCACAGGCATTACCTGGCACAAAAGTGAGACAAGCGAGCCCCGAACAGAAAACACAGGAAGCCTAAATAGGGAAAGCAATCAGGAAAACAGCTGGGGCAAATAACTCAATAATGAGGTGAGTGGAGTTTGGAGAATTGAATCCGGGAGATAGTGACCTCTGGTGGTGAGAGGGAGAAACGCAGGACCCGGACTCCTGACTATCTCCAAATGACTACAGCCCCATTGACTCCCTCTAACAATGCATTGATGAAATAAACTGTTGGATGTGCCAGAACTTTCTTCAGTTAAACAAGGAGAAAACTGAAGTCATTGCATTTGGAAACAAAGATGAAGTTCTCAAGGTGAATGCATACCTTGACTCTAGAGGTCAATCAACTAAAAACCAAGTCAAAAATCTTGGGGTGATTCTGGAGATAGACCTTAGTTTTAGTAGTCATGTCAAAGCAGTAACTAAATCAGTATACTATCATCTCACTATCATTAGATGTTTTGTTTCCAGTCAAGACTTGGAGAAACTTGTTCATGCCTTTATCACCAGCAGGGTGGATTATTGTAATGGTCTCCTCACCGGCCTTCCAAAGAAGACCATTAGACAGCTGCATCCAGAACGCTGCTGCCAGGATTCTGACTAGAACCAGAAAATTTTAGCATATCACACCAGTCCTCGGGTCCTTACACTGACTTCCAATTACATTTAGGATTGATTTTAAAGTACTTTTACTCATTTATAAATCTCTCAATGGCCTAGGACCTCACTGAATATAAACCTAACAGACCACTCAGATCATTAGGATTGAGTCAGTTAGAAATACCAAGGGTTTACACGAAACAAGGGGAGTCCGCTTTTAGCTACTATGCCGCCCGCAGTTGGAACCAGCTTCCAGATGAGATCAGATGTGCTAAAACATTAGCCACATTTAAATCCAGACTCAAAACTCATCTTTTTAGCTGTGCATTTGTTGAATGAGCACTGTGCTACGTCCAAACTGACTGCACTATGTATAATCATTTTCTATTCTTTAAATTTTTTTTAAATCAATTTTTAAATCACTTTGTTTTTATTGTTGTGATTATTATTATTATTAATTCCTTGTTATTATTTCACTTCCTTTTATGTAAAACACTTTGAATTACCACTGTGTATGAAATGTGCTATATAAATAAACTTGCCTTGCCTTGCCTATTATGCTAAAATCATGCATTTTAAAGCCATATCAGTTTAAACTTCTGATATACGGTTTTCTGAGCGCACACATCCGAAGCGAACGCACAGATAGCAGCTGTCACATGACATGTGAGTAATAAACTAAGTTCTCTTTTGCACAAGTTTATGTTAAAACACACATAAGTTACAAAAACACAGTTGGTTATGTCTGTGAAGTTAAACA
Organism: Onychostoma macrolepis; assembly: GCF_012432095.1. Lineage (NCBI taxonomy): Eukaryota > Metazoa > Chordata > Actinopteri > Cypriniformes > Cyprinidae > Onychostoma > Onychostoma macrolepis. The sequence continues at coordinate 452,929 of NC_081167.1, read as the reverse complement.
GCTGGGAAAAATATTGCATGTTTATATTAGATCGGTGTATTAAGTGACAGCAGTGTAATATACAGTACCTGCTGTCAATATGAGCCAAACAATAAATTAAAAGCAGAAAATTACTCACTGCTCTGGACTGAACAACTTCTATAGCTGTAATAAGACAACATTTCATACTTGAATTCTACTTTTAAATGCTCTAGTGTGATGATAAACATGGCGGATTGTGTACGCTCAGGACGGGGTCTCTGCTAATACAGCAGTGTCCGTTGACAGTCGTGGGAGGGGCTTGTCACATTTTATGGATTATGTGATTGATTAAAGTTTTTCTTAGTTTGTTGAGCTTAAGCGGCCAAATACACACAAAATGACATCAAAATGGCCATCCTGGCGACTATCCTCAACTTAAAGGCCAGCAACTGTTTTATATGGTGGCAGAGAGAGCTCAACACACTGCAAATAGAAAAAAAAACACCTGCAAATTAAGAAAACATCTTCATCAATTTGACAACACACGCTGCAAATACTCACTGCAAAAAACAGAAACGCACTGCAGACCACCTCAGAAATGTTTAAGGGAACCACAAAGTGACGAACATGGCTGGGACATATTTATCAATGTTTGCTTCGAAAAGGTGAGATTTTGATTCATTAACAACCTGCTCATACGATTCCTTATAGCCTTTTTTTTTTTTTTTTTTTTGACAAAATACAATTACTGTAACTGTGAAAGGTTATGTAAGCTGGCTAACTTTTACAACTTCCCTTACAAAAATTAACCATAGCTTATGGTTTTACTATTAAAATTAATTAATTAATACATTTTGTCACGATTCGGGTGCTGCTACTGTGTAGGGAAATGAGGAAGCGAGGAGACGTCAGAGAATTCCACAAAAACCATCTTTATTATCCCAATAAAGAGTTACATACTGGTAGATGCACACGTAGCAGGGGGAACAGACGTATAACAGCGGACCGGAAACAAGGGGCAGAACACATTATAAATAGACAGAACTAACGAGGGGAAAACGAGACACACCTGGAATCAAAACAAACACGGCTGGGACTAAATAAACTAATAATGAACTAAACGAGGACAGGAACAGGAAGACCAAATAAGGGCACGAGGAAACAAACAGGAGGAAAAACACAGGACACAGGGACACAAGTCTGACATCACGCCCCCCTCCGGAAGGCACGTCCTCGCACCATATAACATCCAATGGGGAGGGGGGAGGTGCCCAGGAGGCCTCCAGGGTCAGGGACATGGAGACAGGACAGATGGCCTCCAGGGCGGTGCTCGTTCCATTACCCACGGTGGAGCAGGGAGCTCGGAAGGGCCATGGCGGATCAGGGGACTCGGGAGGTCATGGCGGGACCACCTTCGAGGCTGCGGGTCCAGCCCCCACCCCTGCCCCAGCCTCTATGGCTGGAGCCATACTACACCCCACCATTCGGCATGTAATTCGCAGATTAATTTGCCAATGTACACGTTCATTCTATTTAAAACCACAAGAAGAAACGAAACAGAACTCAATTCGTTACTTGTGCGCTGTACTCGCACACACCTGAAGCGCGCACAAGCATAGAGACGTGTTTCAGACAGTGCGGCATACCGAATTGATTCCTCTTTCATGTATTCATGTAGTTTATACAGTAGAAGGCGAGCCAATGGATATCACACAAGCAACGTGCCAACTTTGCGCAATAGTTATGCCGGTGAACATCTTAACTTCAGTCATACAGAAAGTGAAAGTAAAAAAACTTACGGAGTTTTCTAAGACTGCATTGCAGCGCATATTATCTAAGAGACAAGAGACGAATCTACTTCAACGTGCTGATAACAGTATAAATTAATAGAGATGTTTTAAAGACCCTATCCACAACAACAACACCCCTAACCCCCACCCCCTGGTCCGCAAGATTTTTTTCAAACCGCAACTGGTCCGCGGTGTAAAAAAGGTTGGAGACCCCTGCTCTAAAGGAGTGGGAACTCGAGGGCACTCTGGAGGAGCAGACACTTGAGCGCGCTGTTGAGGAGCAGGCTTTGGAGGGCGCTGTCAAGGAGCTGGCACTGGAGGCGCAGGCACAGCATAGTGCTTTCGAGGGGCTGGCACTGTAGCTTGCTCTGGGCTGGAGTGAGCTATGGCCGGCAGGCTTCTTGACTTCCCCATGGACTGCGGGCTTGGGATTTCCCCGTGGATGGCTGGTTTGGGAGAGCCGCGGACGGCAACGTTGATTTCCCTGCGGACGGCGGGCTTGAGTGGGGTTTAGCAGGCGGACTGGACGGCGGACTGAATGGCGGGCTGGTTCTGTTTCAGGCCCGGACACTTCCCAGGAGGTCTGGGAGGTCCACGGGGCGATGGTAATTGGCCCCGAGCCAGAACAGATGATTGATGGCCGCATCGTCCAGCGCCGTCCCCATGGCGAGCCCGCAGAATTCCCCGGCGTACTCTTAGAAGGGGAGATCTCTGCGGGATAGGGTGAGTAAACGAGCGGCGACTTCCATAGCCGCGGGATAGAACAAAACTAAACAAAAAAACTTTCAAAACTGAAAATAAACATGAGAGAGAGGGAGGCGCCGCTTGCTTTCGGTTTAGGCCCGCTGTTCTGTCATGATTCGGCTGCTGCTACTGTGTAGGGAAACGAGAAAGCAAGGAGACGTCGGAGAATTCCACAAAAACCATCTTTATTATCCCAATAAATAGTTACATACAGGTAGATGCACACATAGCAGGGGGAACAGGCGTATAACAGTGGACAGGAAACAAGGGGCAGAACACACTATAAATACAAACACAGCTGGGACTAAATAAACTAATAATGAACTAAACGAGGACAGGAACAGGAAGACCAAATAAGGGCATGAGGAAACAAACAGGAGGAAAAACACAGGACACAGGGACACAAGTCTGACACATTAATTATATTTTAAAAATGGTTACTATAGTTAAACCGTGGTATGCATAAATTAACCATGGATTTACTACACTAACCATAGTTTCACGGTACAGTATTTGTACAACTGTGGTTGTACAAATGGTAATGGTCACACTTTATATTAGGTGGCCTTAACTACTATGTACTTACATCAAAAACTAAGTACAATGTACTTATTGTGTATATATTGTATTGCAAAACACTTTTGCTGCTATTGAGGTGTGATACGGGTAAGGTTAGGGACAGGTTTGGTGGTATGGGTAGGTTTAAGGGTGGGTTAAGGTGTAAGTAAGCGATGGGTCAACAGTGTAATTATAAATGTAATTACAGAAATTAATTACAGATGTAACTACATCATTTTTTTTTTTTTTTTTTTAAATATAAGCACAATGAAAAAAACATGTATGTACTGTACACAATAAGTGCATTGTATCAAATGATTAATTTAATTAAAGCCAATATTTACCCGCACAATCAAATTCAAACCCGCACAATCTGGCAACACTGCAATCAACTATCGTGGCAGGGGTCTGTACTGAACTACGTCATTCTGACAGGAATCTCAGAACAGCCTGATTTGAGAAAGAGGATTTTAAAATAGGGATTTAAAAATTTTTTTATTTTTATCATCATAGGATGGATGTGTACACACACTTCCAACACACATTTATGTTCAAACAACTTGAAAAGTGAATTTTGCATTCGATGACCCCTTTAAGCATGAACGAGCAACTGTTTCTAGAGCAGAAAGCGTTGAAAGAGACGTGGAGTGCTGGTTGCGGTGAGATTACAAAATAAATAATTGCAACACTGTAAATAATGATAGCAGGCTGCAGCATTAACATACTGTTTCATGTTATTAAAGAACATATCATTTTATATGCCGAGTCTGGTCATCCCAAGAGAGTACCCAGACACATAACTGTTAAAAATGCTGACAAATAAACACTGTCATAACTGTTTAGACAGTTAGGCTAATCTCTTAAATGACATCGTAATGGTATTCTCCATAATCAATATCTCACCTTCATAGCCATGAACACATTTTTTAAAATCTTATAAAATTTTAAAGCCTTTATTATTTCTCAACAAAAATTCACTTTATTAAAGGTTCATTTTCATTCATGAAGACGACGAAGAAATGTACCAAAATGTGTCTCTTGGCGAAAATAAAGACTTTTTAAGATGAAAATGAAAATACCGTTATAACCAGGAGATGGCAGCAGAGGATCACTCACTGGCTGCAGCTGCCTGTTCAACTGCCTAGTTTTATTTTTTGTTGTTGTTGTTGTTGTTGTTTTCACATCTTGCTTTTTCATTTATTATAAAATAAATATTATAATACATTTTAGTACTTTATTGCACTGAAGTATAAAGTATAGCAAGTGCAGGAAGTCACAAAGTCACTTGTCATTTAAAAATAAATAGATAAGGCCAGACAACAGCCGCCCTCTATAATGCTGAAATACCTATATAGATAAATACAAATTAAATAAGTTGCTATAACAATTAAATAATGCCTTCAATATTTTGAAATGTTTAGATTTAATTTAATAACTACATTGTTTGTTTTATCCAACACAGACTTGCTGAATCACTTAATGCACAGCTCTATTTTGGCCTCGGCTCGCCAGACGTTTCGTTCTGTTATCACTGTCAATTATCAAAACATTTCCATAAAGAGAGGGAAGAAACATCTTGCACCGATGTTGAAGGAAAATATATGTATAAAAGCACCTCACAAATGCAAGTTTTCTGTCTGATCTGGCATGAATGAAGGATGTTCTTCAGGAAGCGTCTCAAACAACACGTGCTGTTTGATGAACCTGCTTCTTAGCATCTTAGTGGATCTACCAGACAGACTTTAAATGGCAGAAGGGGGAAACCCTCAAGAAACTTCTAACAGCAAGCGAAACCTACGGCTTGTAGTGCGAGAGAGGATTCTCAGCAGCGGATGACACAACAGTCTTCATTCAAAAAAGCTTGGATCCTTTTCTTTTTGTTGACATTAAAAGTAGCCATCATGGCAAGCTGGAGAGAGAGTGCTCCATATTTTAGCACAAACACCTGAAGCTGTCCTTCACACCTGTGTTCGACAGTAAACTGCAGTACATAGCTTTTTGTGCTGCGCAGGTGAATCTGTTCTGTAGTTTTAGGAGCACACTGCAGAATGTTTTTCTTTGGTTATTAACTGCATATTTTAGTTTAATAAATGAGATCTAATTAAATTAGATTTGAAGAACCTGATTCACTGAAACACATCAGAGGTGCAGATTTTAAGGTTATAATGTGCGTGTCCGTCAGTCTATAACGTGATCTTTGTATGTACAAAATAAATACAAAATATCATTGTTTTTAAGTTAAAGCCTTATGTTAATGGTTTTTTCAGTACATTTAAGAGGTGCAACACTGTCTGTAACAATGTGACAATGTTGCAAACTGTTTAACTTTATGCAAATGAAGCCCAACTTATGTGTCAGTGGAGCTCGGGTCACTGTCTCGAAGACACGACAGAATTTATGACGCAGTTTCACTGTTCCTTATGATTTGACTGTAAACACAAACATATAATAAAATGATGCCTGGAAAAGATACACGAGTGAGTTTGACTCATACATTGATAGTTCTTGTAGATTATATGATTATTGATTACATCAAGTTTAAATTGTATTTTACATATTTTATTATGTATTGTATAGTTTACATAACAACAACAGGATGTGTTTTTTAAACAGTAATCGAAAGATACAGATAAACATTAGAACAAGAACACGTGGGGGGTACAGTAAAAATTAAAGGGTAATTAATAAGTTTAAAAAAAGGAAAAAATAAAATATACAATCATTTTAAAATCATAACAGTTTTTTTCTATAAGATCGGATGTTTTTAAGGCTTGGAGGAGATTCTTCGAAATCAGATTTAAAGGTTTGAAGTTAAGGCGTCGTGCTGAATGTGGAAACAGACATAACTTCTTCAGAAAGCTGAGGATGAAAGAGAACTTTAACTGGAGAAATGTTACATGGACGAAACTTTGAGGACGGAATAAGGACAGAAATAGGATAAATGTGCTCTTCTGGGCAAAAAGAGTAGAGTAGAGAGAGATTTTGGAACAGCAGGATGTTGCTACTTTAGCAACAAGAAAATCAATTCCTAGTCAAATTAGATTTATATTTTAGTTTAATTATTTAGTGTATGTGTCATCTGTGGTCGCATTTGTCCAGACATGTAATAACATCATTAGAGGAACGCCCACGAGCGACTCAAACACGGAAACAAGCGGCACGCGGTGCGAACGGGGCTTTAACACATGTGCGGGGTTGAGTTTGACGCGCGTGGCGCTCCGTACAGCGTGGCGCAGTTAGCGTTGTACCGCGTCACGTGATTTTGAAGACAAGCCATGAACACAGAGCACAGTTCTGCCGGAGGAGGGGCGAGTCACTGAGCCTATCTACGATTGGTCAAATTCACAGCGGAAGTATTTTCTGATTGGTCGTAGCGACATGGCGGACTTTTTTTTTAATAACCGTCACAATCGTTTGCGGTTTTAACGTTAATCATTTTAACCCACCTCTCTTTTACATTAACATTTAATTAATTTCTCTCACTACTGGGCACCAGAATGTCGCGTGCTGTGATTGTAGCTCCGCCCACTCGACCCAAGAGTTTCGCTTCTGTGAATGAGCGCTTCCTCTCTACGCACGTCGCTTCCGGTTCTTTCTTTTCCTCCGGTGCGATCTCAGTACAGTCGCACATGTCTATCTGCTCCACAACATCTAAAATGCCGTCTAAGATCCTGCCCGCGGCCGATCAGAGCGCACTGATGGAGGAGGTGGAGAGCGGCCTGCAGCTGCTGAAGGTGAGAGAGGAGCAACACACAGCGCTGACTGATGCTAATCACACAAACACACCCGTCCGATCACAAACCGGAGCAGTGCCGGGCTCATATCAGCTGTGCCCTGTACGAGTCGGGATTCAGACAGTGTACATGTCCTGTGTTTGTGTTTTCTGTACTCTCTTCAGACACTGTGCTCACGTGGAGTCGAAATATGTGACGTAAGTTGCATCTGTGATCACGTGTGATTAGCATGAACACCAACAGCACGTGTGTGTGTGTTGTGTTAGTGGCTCTGTTGAAATATCAGAAATATTTACGACGTGTGTCATAATTGGGAAGCTGTATTGAGAAAGCATCAACTAACATTTGTGACCCTGGACCACAAAACCAGTCATAAGGGTCAATTTTTCGAAATTGAGATTTATACATCATCTGAAAGCTGAATAAATAGCTTTACATTGATGTGTGGTTTGTTAGGATCTGACAGCATTTTGTCTGAGATGCAACTATTTGAAAATCTGGAATCTGAGGGTGCAAAAAAAACTAAACATTGAGAAAATCACCTTCAAAGTTGTCCAAATGAAGTTCTTAGCAATGCATATTACTAATCAAAAATGAAGTTTTGATATATTTACTGTAGGAAATTTACAAACTATCTTCTCAGAACACGATCTTTACTTAATATCCTAATGATTTTTGGCATAAAAGAAAATGTATAATTTTGACTCATACAATGTATTGTTGGCTGTTGCTACAAATATAGCTGTGCTGCTTATGACTGCTTCTGTGCTGCAGGGACACATTTAATCATTATGCAATTAATATTTTCATTAAAATTAATTTATAACGCTGTGCATTTTATTGTGTTAACTTTGGCATTAAATCACTAAAACTAGTGATCTGGGTTCCTAATACAGCTGATGAGGCGAGAGAGCGAGAGACTGCTCGTTTGACGTCTTAAATCCATCTGTGTTTGTCTGCTCTTGTCTAGTTGTGGAAGCAGAGAAGCACTGCAAGCCACTCACAAGACTTTCATTCGTTTTAATTGATCAACACGCATGGAATGTGTTCTGGTTCAGTGTACCGCGTGTATGTGCTATGATCGGTGTCTATAGTGTTTCCTCAGGATTTCGTGAGTTTTGTACGAGTTAAGTTCATCTATCTGGTGCACTTTGAGAGCTCAAAATTAAGAGCTGCGTCCCAGGTTCACCGTGCAAATTGAGCAAAGAAAAGAGTTGGTGAATTGAATTGAGCCTGATATTGAAGTTTAGTAGTGATACACTGTCTCCGTCTAATTACCTTTCACACTAGTGCTGTAGGAGCTTACAACAATAATACATTTATATTATTATTATTATTACTCTTCAAATGACAGTAATGGCCATATATTGTAAAACAACTGCAAGGTAAAATAAATGAAAATGAGTATTTCAGAGGTGTATTAGTTTACTTTACACTAGGCAGTACAGTACTTTTGTCCTAATGTCTACACTTAATCACGATACAAACAAACATGTAGCATGATTTTTTTTTTGATTGTATCATTTCAACATATGAAGCAAAAACAGAATGCTCTGATTTTAGTTTTGTGTAATTATGCTACATAAAACATATCTGGACCAAACAGACGAGCTGAATGAGATGCAACCTCGCTCTCTGACAGCAGGGGGCGCTTATGAACAGCAATCATACAGCGTTTCCTTGGTTACCGCTGTAAACAAAGCAGAGCTGCTGCTTTAATGAGCATTGCACGGAGGTAAGAGGGAAAAATGAAACTTTTCTGAAGACCCCCACTCCAATATTTACATTTTTCTTCCAATATTTCGAGCATCGTGCTGCGCCTGTACGTTACAGTATTTCCCTGCGTGTGTCTGCCGTTACAGTCTAGTTAATGAATGGGAAACACTGAAAGCCTAAATTAAATCTGTTCAAGTGATGGTGTCTCTGTTCAAGTGATACTTCAGAAAACTATATTTTTTGTACTTGGATGTATTTATGAAAGTATTTTTGTACCTTTTAATGTGTGCTCATGTTGACATTCAATGATGAGAGAATATTAGAAATATCTGTATCAGTGATATCATTATAAACCCATAAATCTCATCCGTCATCATCTGATCATACGATCACTGTAATGATAATGGTGTTCAGCCCATCATGAGAGCTGATGTTTGGTGATCGGATCGTAAGCGTTCAGTGCCAAATTCAGGTGGGAATGAGGACAAAAATGGGACTCAACGAAATCGGCTGGAGATGGCTTTATTTTTCTCTGCCGTAAAGGATCACTGGCACTTTCCAGCTGGATGAACCTCAGATGAGCCTCTTATTTTTGTCTTTTGTTTTTCTCCAGAAAAAGAAAAAGAAAACAAAAGAACGGAAGCAGAAGGCAGAGGCAGAGGCAGAGGAGTGTGATGCACCGGCTCCTAAACGGCGCAAGGCTGAGAAGATGCCCACCGAGTCCACCGACATGAACGGAAACACGGACACAAGCCAGCTCAAGGTAACGGACTTCTTCTGACTTCAGATCTCGTGTAAATCGTTATCCTGCAGCACGTGTCGTTTATTACAATCTCTGTATACAGCTGAAAAAGAAGAAAAAGGCAAATGTGGAGGACGTGACGGGCAACGGAGAGACGGATAAAACACCTGTATCAGCTGTAGTAGATACGCCTGGACCGTCCAGCGAGGACTCGGACAGCGACCGGGAGAAAGTGTGTACTAGCGCTTCATTCCTCTGCTTCTGTTCATAGCGAGTGAGTTCTGATGATCTGATCGTTTCTTTAGGAAACTCCGGAGCAGAAAGAAGGAGCCTTCTCCAACTTCCGGATCTCCCAGAACACCATCAAGCTGCTGCAGGGTAACGTTACTCTCACAGACTCGTAGACGCATCGCTCAAACATACTGTGGCTTATGTGAAACATTTCTCTTTCTTTTAGCCCGTGGTGTTTCGTATCTCTTTGACATCCAAGTGAAGACCTTTAACTCTGTGTATGATGGGAAAGATGTGATCGGTCAGGCGCGGACTGGCACGGGGAAGACCTTCTCGTTTGCTGTTCCTCTGGTGGAGAAGCTGCAGTCGGGAGCGGAGGACCGCAGGAGAGGCCGGGCCCCGAAGGTAACGCGTTATATGTGCTGTCAGTGCGTGATGAACATGGACAGTTATGCTGCTTTATGGACTAATGCTGTAAATAAGTGCTTTTAAAATGCCTTGAAATATACAGTGCAGCTGCTCAAAAGTGCACTCGTGAAAATGCTGCTGTTCTGCTTTTTTCTTTCTTTTTCTAATGGTTGTTTTTTTTAATGCTTTGATCGTCTTAAACATTCAAGAAAGTCTTGGTATTAGCGTCGTCTGTCTTGTGCTTTAATGTTATATAACCAGAAACAGTGCAGAGTCACTATTCACAAATCACAACAAGTGATAAAAATGCTTTTATTGCCAGTTGAAGTTCATTCTCATTCAGTTTTATTAAATGCGTGAGGCGCTGGAAACTGTGAGGACCCTTCAGAGTCTTGAGTGCAAAAGTCTGCATGCCTCATTTATGTACTGCCAGTCAGAATTTTGGATGCATTGATTTTATCAAGCTCATGTGGTGCATCCTGGGATGCTGAAGGATGAAGGAGGTCATGTGTGTGCTGTGCACTTCTTTGCTGGTTTGCTAAATCATTCGGAACCACTTTATATGAAGTGTCTTTAACTACTATGTATTGACAAATTAAATTAATCATTTGATGCAACGCACTTTTTGTGTACATGTTTTACATTGTATTTATATTCTAAAATATGTGTGTAATGACATAATTACAGAAATTAATTACACGCATATAATTACACCGTTAAACTTAACCAGACTACCAAACCTGTCCCTAGTCTTAACCGTGTCCCACCTCAATAGCAGCATTTTGCAATACAACATGAAAGTACATTATACCAAACAAACAATATTTTTAATGGAAGTTCATACTAGTTAAAGACACCTGATGTATAGTCAATACACAGAGGAAAAAATTATTTTTTTTCTACAATTAAGTGGTTAATCTGGTTTTAATATTTATTTTTTATTATATTACGTTATACTGTACAAAAGTAATACAAGAGTAATATATGTCTGCTACATGTTAAATCTGACTTTTATTTTGACAGGTTGCCGTGAAGTTGGCACCTGTTGTTTTTTTTTTTTTAATCTTGAGAAATGAATTTGGTTGAATGTGTCCAGTAGTATATGAAGTGATGTGTGTTGTGTCCACGCAGGTGTTGGTTCTGGCACCGACTCGTGAGCTGGCCATTCAGGTGGCCAAAGACTTCAAAGACGTCACCAGGAAACTGTCTGTTACGTGTTTCTACGGAGGAAGTTCATACAACCCACAAAGTAAGGCTGTAATCGTCATACAGTTGTTGTTGTAGTAGTTGCTTTTTGAAATGACTCTGGAAAACATGTGTGGTTCAGTTTAGTTGTGACCAAGAATGGGAAATATATACAAAAAATACGGTTTGAAGATGTGTAATAACCTGATGATTGGCTTGTCATCAGTGGAAGCGATCCGCAATGGCATCGACATCCTGGTGGGAACGCCGGGTCGAATCCGAGACCATCTGCAGAATAACAAGCTGGATCTGTCTCAGCTCAAGCACGTGGTGCTGGACGAGGTGGACCAGATGCTGGACATGGGCTTCGCAGAGCAGGTGGAGGAGATCCTCTCAATGTCCTACAAGAAAGGTAATCAGTTCACATTGAGTTCGTCCGATGACAAATTAAAGGCCAAATCGTGAAAGACGTACATCAGCCGCTCTGCATCTCTGAACTCTTCTGTCGTAGATGCGGAGGAGAAACCGCAGACGCTGCTGTTCTCAGCCACGTGTCCCTCCTGGGTTTATGACGTGGCCAAGAAATACATGCGCTCTCAGTTCATCCATGTGGATCTCATCGGGAAAAGGACCCAGAAAGCCGCCACCACAGTGGAGGTAACGTCACGCGCGCGCCTGCAGTCTGTTCTGTGTACGTCTGGGAAAACTCCCAACGTTAGTCAGTAAACATAATGGTGCTCGTTAGTCAGAGTAAAGGTCATTCTGAAATCCAGACTCGACAAACATAACAAAACGTGTGTAAACATGCATAAAAACGGTTAGCTAAATCTGTGGCAGTGTGTCTACAACATTACTTTACAATTTCATAATTAGGTTCCCATCATCAGAAGGGTTGAAGAGTATACAGTACTCAACATTTGAAGTGGGTCAAAACATTTCATCACAGTTGTCCTAAGACAAGAACGCGTTTAGGCTTTAGGACAACTTTGATGAAATGTTTTGATCCACTTCAGATGTTGAGTACTGCAGGTCTGCACGTCTCTGTGAAGTCAGGGTTCCTCCTCTAGGTGGCGCCAGAGTCTTGTGATGAAAGACAAAATAATTAAATGCGTAACTGTGGTCAGTTAATGAATCTTTTCACTAGTTCAAGACGATGTGTGTGCATTATTATGTTGGGCACAGTTGCCACGCTGTTAATTATGTCTGTCTTGCTGTGAAATTGAGCCTGGACTCTGATCTGTTGAATTTTTGCAGATGTTAGAGAGAGGGCCGTCTGGACAAGATGCCAACAAATCCCTGTGTTTTTAAAAAGCTGAAGTTATATTTAATGTAGGAGAATAATTTGTGGCAAAAGAGAGGAAAACTGCTTTCATTTTTCTTCATACTTCATCGTAAATCAGGTTTTGTTTTTTGTTGCGCTGCTTCGTTCCAGTCATGTGGGTAACACTGCAGAGCAAACTTTTCTGAACAAACATTTTTCTCATTACCTTTGTAATTTCCAGTTTGTATTTATTTTTTTATTGCAGTGTGTAGCTAATTTATAATTATGAATTATTGGATGGCACGCATTCCTTGAGCCTGCTGTCATTACCATTATATCAAGCAGTTTTTATTTCAAACTCCGCATGTGGCGTTTCTAAGCTGGCTCGTGCTTCTTGTTCTCTCGCGCGCAGCACTTGGCGATCGCGTGTCACTGGTCTCAGCGGGCGTCAGTCATCGGTGACGTCGTTCAGGTGTACAGCGGCAGCCACGGCCGGACCATCGTCTTCTGTGAGACCAAGAGAGAGGCCACTGAGCTCTCCATGAACACATCCATCAAACAGGTGCAGCACTTCTCTTCACCATCTCTGGACATGTTTATATTGATACCTTTTGTTTCAGAATGAAATCCTTCTTATTGATGAATCCGAACATGGGGCCAGTTTTACTAAACGGGGCAAATTAGTGCAATTCCAAAACAGCGCTGATGGGAGGGGGAATTTCTGCTAACAACGCGCAAATTAAAGAACGCAGATGCAACATTTGATTTACATATTGACCAACGCAATATACCAAGCGCAGCACAAGTTAGCGGCGTCGCAAATAAAGAAATAAAGAAGCCACAGTATGTTGAAAAGAACCAGAGACCAAAAAATGAAGGTTTGCTAGACGTTTTGATAGAGCTGGTGTTCCAATTCATCTTTTATTTCCTGAAGCAAATTAAATATAACATGGCTTGGCTAACGATATGTTCGGATAATGTGTTCTTCTGGCATTCAAAATACATTAATACATGTGGAAAAACTCCTCTCCTTTCTACCACGTGCTCTCTGATCTCTGCAACAATAATTGCAGCCTTTTCAAGCGCAAAATAGTTTAAGATGTGCGTTTTTTTTGGGCGTTAAATAATGGCGCAAATGCCAGTAAAATGCATTGCATGATTCATTTGAATACTCTCCTCCCATAACTTTTGTGTCTGAAAGGGAAACTTCTGCGAATACATATTCAGTAAGATCAGGTGCAAAAATAACTGTCCACGCCTTTTCAGCGCTGATTCTTCACTGCGCGTCTTTAGTAAAGCCTGACAGCACTATTTTAACGCCAAAGATGGTTTGCGCTGGTGCAAGCTGTTAGTAAAACTGGCTCATAGTGTTTATATGAATGCTAAATAATGTGATGGGGTTATGTGACAAGCTTCAAGAGCTGATGAGATGTTGTTTTGCTTCACTTTTAGAATTTTAGAGTAACATTACAGTCATTTATGACATTTCATTTCAAACAACAGCTCGTTCCACAAAATGCGTAATGGCATACGCAGTACTTTTTAGTACTTAGTTTTCAGTCCTATTAAATGTTTGCATGTCCTCTTGATTGAATTGGAAATGATCTACAGTACACCATCCCTTTCAGTCAGCTCAGTGGGATCGATTAAGGTGTTTGCATGAAGGCTTTTCAGCCCGATTGAGTCGTCAGTCTGATTACTAGCAGATTATTAGCTTGCATGTAAACACAGCCGCTGTTTTTGACTCTCCTGTCTCCGTTGGTTGTGGTTCAGAGTGCGCAGTCGCTGCATGGAGACATTCCTCAGAAACAGAGAGAGATCACGCTCAAGGGCTTCAGGAACGGCACGTTCGAAGTGTTGGTGGCCACTAACGTGGCGGCCCGCGGCCTGGACATCCCCGAGGTGGACCTGGTCATTCAGTGCTCTCCTCCAAACGTACGTCAGTCAGTCCCTGTTTTATGTTGAATTCAATTCTAGTTATTTTGTTTGTACATTTGGTAAGCTGTGGCTGGTTTTTTAAATGTTTCTGTTTTCGTTAGTGTTTTAGCACGTTTGTACTATTCTCTTTTTTTTTTTTTTTTTTGGGTCCTTGATGAGTCCCTGCTGATAGGATCTTTTTTCCTTTCTCTATAGTTTAAGTTAAACTTGTGTTGTGAATGCAGGATGTGGAGTCATATATCCACCGATCAGGACGGACTGGCAGAGCCGGAAGAACAGGTGTCTGCATCTGTTTTTACCAGCGTAAGGAGGAGAGCCAGCTCAAGTTTGTGGAGCAGAAAGCGGTGAGACGCCATCAGCTGATCATAAACCACTGTTAGAGGAGTGAATGTGGGTTTAACAACAAATGACAAATAGTGTGTGATCAGACAGATGTCACGACAACATTTTAAAAACACTGACAAAACAATTCAGAAAACTTAATTTTTCCATAAACCTTGTCCAAGATTTCTTTTTTTTAAAATTATTATTATTGTATTGTTTATCATTTGTGACCCTGGACCACAAAACCAGTCATAAGGGTCAATTTTTGGAAAATTGAGATATACAGTGGGTACGGAAAGTATTCAGACCCCCTTACATTTTTCACTCTTTGTTATATTGCAGCCATTTGCTAAAATCATTTAAGTTCATTTTTTTTCCTCATTAATGTACACACAGCACCCCATATTGACAGAAAAACACAATTGTTTACATTTTTGCAGATTTATTAAAAAAGAAAAACTGAAATATCACATGGTCCTAAGTATTCAGACCCTTTGCTGTGACACTCATATATTTAACTCAGGTGCTGTCCATTTCTTCTGATCATCCTTGAGATGGTTCTACACCTTCATTTGAGTCCAGCTGTGTTTGATTATACTGATTGGACTTGATTAGGAAAGCCACACACCTGTCTATATAAGACCTTACAGCTCACAGTGCATGTCAGAGCAAATGAGAATCATGAGGTCAAAGGAACTGCCTGAAGAGCTCAGAGACAGAATTGTGGCAAGGCACAGATCTGGCCAAGGTTACAAAAACATTTCTGCTGCACTTAAGGTTCCTAAGAGCACAGTGGCCTCCATAATCCTTAAATGGAAGGCGTTTGGGATGACCAGAACCCTTCCTAGAGCTGGCCGTCCGCCAAACTGAGCTATCGGGGAGAAGAGCCTTGGTGAGAGAGGTAAAGAAGAACCCAAAGATCACTGTGGCTGAGCTCCAGAGATGCAGTCGGGAGATGGGAGAAAGTTGTAGAAAGTCAACCATCACTGCAGCCCTCCACCAGTCGGGGCTTTATGGCAGAGTGGCCCGACGGAAGCCTCTCCTCAGTGCAAGACACATGAAAGCCCGCATGGAGTTTGCTAAAAACACCTGAATAAGATTCTCTGGTCTGATGAGACCAAGATAGAACTTTTGGCCTTAATTCTAAGCGGTATGTGTGGAGAAAACCAGGCACTGCTCATCACCTGTCCAATACAGTCCCAACAGTGAAGCATGGTGGTGGCAGCATCATGCTGTGGGGTGTTTTTCAGCTGCAGGGACAGGACGACTGGTTGCAATCGAGGGAAAGATGAATGCGGCCAAGTACAGGGATATCCTGGACGAAAACCTTCTCCAGAGTGCTCAGGACCTCAGACTGGGCGAAGGTTTACCTTCCAACAAGACAATGACCCTAAGCACACAGCTAAAATAACGAAGGAGTGGCTTCACAACAACTCCGTGACTGTTCTTGAATGGCCCAGCCAGAGCCCTGACTTAAACCCAATTGAGCATCTCTGGAGAGACCTAAAATGGCTGTCCACCAACGCTTTACCATCCAACCTGACAGAACTGGAGAGGATCTGCAAGGAGGAATGGCAGAGGATCCCCAAATCCAGGTGTGAAAAACTTGTTGCATCTTTCCCAAAAGACTCATGGCTGTATTAGATCAAAAGGGTGCTTCTACTAAATACTGAGCAAAGGGTCTGAATACTTACGACCATGTGATATTTCAGTTTTTCTTTTTTAATAAATCTGCAAAAATGTCAACAATTCTGTGTTTTTCTGTCAATATGGGGTGCTGTGTGTACATTAATGAGGAAAAAAAATGAACTTAAATGATTTTAGCAAATGGCTGCAATATAACAAAGATGAATAATGATGATGATAATCAAAAATGAAGTTTTGATACATTTACGGTAGGAAATTTACAAAATATCTTAATGGAACATGATCTTTACTTAATATCCTAATGCTTTTTGGCATAAAAGAAAATGTATAATTTTGACCCATACAATGTATTGTTGGCTATTGCTCCAAATATACCTGTGCTGCTTATGACTGCTTCTGTGCTGCAGGCTCACATTTTAACATGACAGAATTGAGGTAATTTGTGACACTTTTATCGGACCGAGGTGTCCCAGTTGTCCTGAATCAGCCCAGAATAATGCCTTTGCTGAAAATGAACCACAATGTCATCAGCTGAGCAAATGATGGTTGATTAATAACCGTCTGCGTCACTAACGTTCCTTGTGTTCACCTGCTGCAGGGAATCACCTTCAAACGGGTCGGGGTCCCAACAGCCAACGACATCATCCAGTCCTCCAGTAAAGATGCCATGAAGTCAGAGACGTTCAGATTAATTATCATTGCCGATGTGCATACAGAGATGAATGTTTTCATTTAACGTAACCGAACGTATCGGACTGAATGTGAGATGTGCTGCTGTTGGCAGGTTTTTGGACTCGGTGCCGGCCGTGGCGGTGGGGTATTTCCGTGAGGCGGCGCGTGAGCTGATCGAGCAGCGCGGGGCCGAGGAGGCGCTGGCGGCGGCCCTCGCTCACATATCAGGAGCCACCAGCCTGGAGCAGAGATCCCTCATCAGCTCCGACTCCGTACGTCAACAGCCGCTCCACATCACAGACGCAAAACATCTCATTACAGCAAAACTGTTAGACTACTAACTCTATGTTAACTGTAGAAAAAACAAAGGCCAGGACGTGAGTCATTGAATACAGTGCTGGGAGTCTGTGTGAAACGTTTCCAAATCTGTGTCATGTTCTCTCAGGGCTTCACCACCATGATACTGAACTGCTCTCAAGAGATGCACAACATCGGTTACGCCTGGCGTGGCCTGAAGGAGCAGCTCGGGGAGGGAATCGACGAGCACATCAAACGCATGACCTTCCTCAAGGGCAAGATGGTACGTCTCAGTGTTTCACTGAAGCCAAGACCTCATTCAGTGCTCTTCACATCTAGTTTGATGTTTGCTGGGACGGATTGCCAAAACATATGATTAGAAACTAATGACAGCAAATAAGACAAAAAATAGTCAAATTAAAGCAACATTTATATAGCTGTGTTTGCCTGACGCTCAGTAACTCTAAATTAGGGGTGTAATAATACATTTTTCATTATAGATTTCTCTCTATTTTTTATTCTGTGGTGTGTATATATATATATATATATATTATATTGTGTAAATTAAATAATAATTCATGAATTATGCATATATTTATGACGGTTTTAAATAAAGCATAAACTGATCTATAGAAACATGCACATACTGCCATTACAGTGACTTGGAGATATTGCTTGCAATACTAAGGTTTGAGGTAAACATGGGCAGTTGTAAAGGTGCATTTAACGTCTAAGAACAGCTATTTTATCAAAATGAATACTAAATATTAATTGTGAAATAAACACACATACACTTTGATATATATGCACACACTAAGGTCAGAACAGGCCTTTATGTAAAGTGGAAATACTCAGCATTTAAACATTTACAGTCAATGTGAGTATCAAATGTAAGTTGTATGCTTGGAAAAATACTCATGTGTGAACACACGCAGCTGTTCTTACGGTCTCTGTCATACACACACATCTCTGGAGCTTCGGATATCAGTGATGAGTTTCTCTGTGCACAGACCTGAATAATCAATAATGGATTTTGTTGATCGTCTATTATCAGTTTTATCAATTAGTTGTCCTGTGTTATTATTTATTTTCATATATTACTATAAGACATTTGCATATATCCCCAAATTCTCACTTAAGGTGCAATATTCTGAAGGATGACTGTTTGTTATTTCTAAATCATGGTAGCATGTAAATGACTAAATTAGCAGTGAGACTAGGCGTGTGCTATATATATCGTCTGCAATAATATTGTAATTGTTGTTTTAACGATGTGCGATTTGACATTTATCAATAATTTTGCAAAAACCATTTAAAACACACCTGCAGAGCACACATATATTACGTGAAGTCTAGTGCGAGTGTTCTTTCACTGCATGATTCAGTTTATTAAAATATTTAGAATGATCACAAATTCAAGATATGGGGGCAGAAAATGTTTATATTTATACCACTTCATATAGTTAATAAATTTCACACGAACCGAGTGCGTTTTCTTTCCTCCAAAAATTACCATTACACTACTGAGATATTGATTTTTTTTTTACAACAGTTCAATAAACAATTTAATTAAGAGACTTGCGTTTTAGACACCATATTTCCTGGTTTTGCGTCTCTGAGCAACATGACGGTGTTTCAATGAATCAACCGTTTAAATGATTCGGTTCAATCGCAATGACTCACTGATTAACAGTGACTCGCTGCCACCTGCTGGCGGTTTTAATTTCGCATTTAAAATATATTTTTATTATTTAAATCATTTCAAAAATCAGTATTCAATGTTTTATGTTTAAAATATCAAAACATTATTTATTCTTTTGCATGCAACAGTGTGTGCAGCTTCTGTGTTTCCTCTGCATTGCAAAGATGAATTTAGTTGATACTGATTTCATAATACACTGATTAAATGTGTATTATGAATCTGACTCAAAAGATGATGCACACTTTTAGAAAAAAAAGGGTTTATAAAGGTAAAAATGCCCATAAAATGTAAAAATCAGTTTAAACTTAAATCTGTTGAACTTAAATTTCTATCACTGTTGTGAACTGACCAGCACACTTAAGACACCAGCACAATAATGTCTGATTATCGTTATCGATAAAATCCCAAAAAGTATAGAGAGGTTTTTTTTTGTCAATATCACACACCCCTAAGTGAGACTGAGGATCTGCATCTCTGTTTTTGAGAGTTCAGGGCTTGATTTCTAACGTGTCCTGTGTGTGTTTCTCTCTCAGGGTGTGTGTTTCGACATCCCGGCCAACAAAGTGAAAGAGATGCAGGTATGACGATGCACTTGTGTGTTTGGAGCGGCTTGTAAAGCGACGCTGGAGGACGTGTCTGTACACACGGGCGTCTTCGTTCCCAAGCCTCTTGGATGTGTTTGAGAGTCGCTCTGCGCTCTCGGGTTTCACTAACAGAGGCTTGTCAACAGACGCCTGTCCTCCGCTGATGGCGTGTGTTTGCTGACTCGGCTCTGTGTGTGTCTGTCTGCAGGAGCAGTGGCAGGACAGCCGGCGCTGGCAGCTGAGCGTGGCCACAGAGCTCCCCGATATGGAGCAGAGCATGCGGCAGATCAGCGAGCGGATGTCCGGAGGCTTCGGGGGACGCGGCGGTGGACGAGGACGCCGGTCATTCGGCTTCAGAGGCGGCAACAGCTCCGGCGGGAGAAGAGGAGGAGGAGGAGGAGGAGGAGGCGCTCAGAAACGCAGCTTCAGCCAGGCCTTCGATTACTGATCTGGACTCCGTCTCATGTTTTTACTGCCCTTTAAGAACCATCAAATATGCTGATTGCTTTTACTCGCAGTTACGCTATTTATACAGCCTGTCCCACTGATATTAAAGTGGTGTTTAAACTGCACCGCGGCTGTGTTTCATTGCTTGTAAAACTCACTGCTCTTCTGACGTGGGCTGGAATGAAGTAGTGCTGTCAAACAATTAATCACATCCAAAATAAATATTTTCGTTTACATGATGTATGTGTGTATTTATTGTGTATATATAAATACACACACATGCATGTATGTATGTAATTTACGTTATATAATAAATTTATATATGATATAATTTATATGAATATAAATAAACGTAAATCTTTTCAAAATATATGCTGTATGTGTGTATTTATACATAAACACAGTACGCACAGATGTATTATGTGAACAAAAACTTTTATTTTGGATGCGATTAATCGTTTGACAGCACTATTTGAAAGAAATGAAATTATGCAGTAACGTGATTAAAATCTCCCGACTGAGTCAGAATCGAGTCGTTTGAGAATGAAGGCGACACACAGTTTAATCCAAAGCATAAACTCAAGATTTATTGAAAGATTTGGCTAACAAATAAAAATAGCTGATGTCTTCTTTGGATAACTTATGCCACTGGTATTAGTGACCAAGAAACATTTTGCATAATTTATCATAATTTATTACAACTCAAAATCATTCAGGCAGGGTTTCACTGTCCAGTCATTAACATGTCGATTAATTACTATGCTTTTCCTTCAGTTGCACTGCAAAAAAATAAAAAATACAAATGCAGTAGTATGACCGTGCTCGCTCAGTCGGTCTAGTTGTATTGGCCCGATGAGGTATTGTGAATGTTACAGTCAGTCTGGAAGGAGTAACCGGAAAACTCCATCGTCTCGCCTGAAATCAGAGGAGTTCACAGATCTCAAAGGCAAATCACATTAGCTTGCATCTAAGAAGGACACGTAATCCTTAAAAATGATCAGATGGTTAGGTGGAACACTTTGTTAGAGTATTATTTTGTCCTCCAGTGTTAACTGGGAATAGCTGTAGGATGTTGAGAGGTTTTCTTACACATGCATCCCATCCACATGGAGTTTGGCCTCCAGCCCCTATCGCTCTCGTACGAGGGACTCCAGTGCTCCAGGTTCTTCAGGTGATCCACGATCTGCAGAACGAACGCATACCATCTTAAATCCAACATTCAAGGAATTAACAAGGAATAAAACAAACCTCGGCGTTGGCTTGACAAAGCGTTAGCTGGAGCTGAAGCGAGTTCGTGAAGGGTCAAAGGGATCGTTCACCCAGAAATCACAATTCTGTTATTATGTAGATGATTTGAAGAATGCTGGTAACAGTTGTTGGTCCCCATTGACTTCCTCGGGGTGAATAATTGACATGATTTTCATTTTTGGGTGAGCTATTTATTTAGTGTTTTTCGAGTGGTAGACAGATACAATTTTTTTTTTTTTTAACCGATAACCTCAGCTTTCTGTTCCCAAAACTGAGCTAACCCAAATGAAAAACTACTATAGTAATTTATAGTAAATTTTTAAAAAAAAAGTGTTTTTGAACCATACTATAGTAAAGCACTTGAATTAATTTGTTGTGGTAATTCTGTAGTTGCTGTGGTAATATAACAACTCTAGTAATATAAATAAATTACTTTACCCAATACTGTACTAAGTTTTCTATAACTATAGGGTATATTATACTACAATACACTACAGTTTACTGTAGTAAAAGGTATACTACAGTATTTATTACAGTTTATCAGTTCACTACAGTTAATACTACAGTATGCTGTAAATACTATAATATATAATACACTTTACTATAGTATGGTTCAAAAGCACTATAGTATTTACTATAAATTACTATAGTATTTTTTAAGTTTCAAGGTAAGTTGCCTTTGCAGCTAGTGACCTGTGGAGCCACTCACAATCACCTGAAAACTATTTTGATAAATGTAGTAATTTGAGACGGCAAAGCGTTATCAGCTGTTGTGCATCAGATGCTCCAGCGATCATGTTCAACAGACAGTTGTTGCTAGCAAGGCCGCCGAAGATGCTTTTATTAGGCTTTCCAGCTTCATGCAAGTGAGCCATATTTAATCTTTGGCATCCTGAGATCTCTTTTGCTCGAGTCGACTCCTAACCCATGTTTGGATGAGAACAGCATGCGGTTTGTCAAGCCACCATGTCCATCAGAGACATTACCTTCAGCACAGCTTCTGTTTGCTCGTGCTCGTCTGTCTTGTTCAGCTGCAGTCCTGCGGAGGTCATTAATTAGTCGCTTTTAAACCTCCGCTAGTCTTAATTATCGTCCACAGACGAGTACAGTTACCCTGTGAGTAGGTGATGATCGGTCTCTCCTCCTCGACACACTTGGCTTCAGCCGTGGCACTGCCTCGGTCATCTGTCAGCTTCCAGAAGGCCTCTGTATCCATACGGGACAGATATAACGCACGTATTATGATGGGGAAGGTAGTTTGTGTTTTAGGCTGTCACCTGTCACTGGTTCTCACCTGTGAATCTCTCCAGAGGTATGTTCCTTTGTGTTTGTGGAGGTGTTGCTGCTTTACTGTCGGTATCCAAACACCTTAAAGCTGAAGAGAAACATCAGCACAAACTCAGACTTCTTATGCATTAATGAGAGTGACCACAATATACACAGATGCACTATATGTGAAGTCTAGAAGTATTAATATCCCAGAAGGTTCATATGCGCAGATACCTTTGCGCCTTTTGACTGTTTTGCTGTGTGGAAGGAGAATATAAACTCTGAAAGCGTTGTGGCCTTTCTTGATGCTCTTGTCCTGAAGCTCTTTGACGTCTGTCAGGGAGTTGAGCGCACATCGGAAGTTTGCTTTCCACGTCTTGGGATCGGGTTTGTCTGTGCCGGGTTTGTATCGCCCTGAAACCCAGGAGAGGAGTCTACAGTACCAGTCTTCAGCACATGGTGCAAGCTGAGCACTGTTGGCGTGATTTAGCTCCTCTTTTAAACATGTTTGGTAAAATCACAAGTAATGAGCTGATCTGGTGCTTCATCTGGACTTTTCAAAGGATTCGGCCAAAATCTCAGTGTTTTGTTACAATTATAAATGTAAGTGTCTTCACATTATATATTAAAATATCAAAACAATCCACATTTATCTGAAATATATACAGCACACTTTTCAGACAAAACATTTCACAAAATGAAGCGTTAGCTTTCCAAATGAGACAAAAAGTCTTGAACTCTTTCTGTTTGTTAAACTCTGTTTTTGTGATTCTCTTCACCTCAAGATCACGCAGTTAAAAATAAATCTTTCTGATGTTCAGGGAAAAGCATCAACTGCCACAGGGTTTCATTTATTATTATTATTTTATTTTTTATCAAATGAAAAGACATTCAGACATTTTTAAGTGACTTGAATGTCCAAAGCAGTCTAAATATTTTCAGAGGCTGCTGAATAAACCGCAAAAAAAAAACGATTTTCTTGCTTAGTATGTCTGTCTTGTTTTCTAGTATAAATATCTAAATAAGAAAATCTTTTTTTTTTTTTGCAGTGATATAAAATAAGTGTTTGTGGATGAGTTTCATAGAAGCAAAACATCAAGCGAAACCTGACACTACAGCAAATGTGCATTCACTCAATGAAAATACAGATTTGGACATTCATAGATCTTATTTCTTATGGTAACCAGTGCAGGTGGTACCATTTAATAACTAATGAACAACACATATGTTAGTATATAGCATATCTGTGACCCTGCAGCACAGAAGCAGTCATAAGCAGCACAGCTATATTTGTAGCAATAGCCAACAATACATTGTATGGGTCAAAATTATACATTTTTCTTTTATGCCAAAAATCATTAGGATATTAAGTAAAGATCATGTTCCATGAAGATAGTTTGTAAATTTCCTACCGTGAATACATAAAAACTTAATTTTTGATTAGTAATATGCATTGCTAAGAACTTCATTTGAACAACTTTAAAGGTGATTTTCTCAATATTTAGATTTTTTTGCACCCTCAGATTCCAGATTTTCAAATAGTTGTATCTCAACCAAATATTGTCCATCAATGGAAAGCATATTTATTCAGATGATGTATAAATCTAAATTTTGAAAAATTGAGACTTAAGACTGGTTTTGTGGTCCAGGGTCACATTTATATATTTGTTATTGTGATCATTTTCTGACGATTGACTCGTGAAGTGGGAAAAAAAAGTGGAAAAAATGGGCTATTTGAAAATGAAAAACTTTGTGATGAAACATTAGTACAAATCTTTTCACAGACGTCACATGATAGATTTTCATAGATATCAGTGAAATATGTGTCTGAAACATGATATGCTGCTTCATTTTTTTTTTTATCTCTGTCTATTTTCTTTTCTTTTTTCTTCTTCTTCTTCAAGATAATATCTTTCATTTCTATGTGCTGTAATCAGAGAAATCAGTCTCTACCTGTGTGGATCGCCCAGTTTCTGAACAGAGTGGCGTCCTTCTCGATATTCCAGCCGTGCCGCGCTGCATGCTTCCAGGGAATCTGGAAAACTCTGGCAGACTGAAGGGAAAACACATATATATACAGACTGACATATCTAGATATGTATGGCAGTTAAAAGTAAATTCGACATCTGTGTAACGCTTCACTGGGCAAGTTGGAAAGTTAAATGCTTAATGAGGCTGGTTCAAATCTGAAGCCTGCAGGGTTTTTTCTCCATTCTGTCACCGATAGAGCTTTGGTTCCTCCGGCTTTCTTAATTGGGGACACTTAATTTTCAGTGATATTGCCAACTTAATTGCACAGACACTATTTAGCTGGATAAGTGTTTACTGCTGTCCTTTTGCATTATTGACACGCTATTTTCCTCTTTGACACTGTAAAGCTGCTTTGACCTGTAATCTGTATTGTTAAAAGCGCTAGGCTATATAAATAAAGGTGACTTGAAGCAGCTGACCTGGTCGAGCCACATGACTCCAGGGTATCTGCCGGAGTCGATCTGCTCCTCCAGCCACGGCCGCAGCCGCAGGCGTCCCTGATGCATCTCTGGCTCCGGAGTCTGATGGACAGACCTCGGGTCGAATCGCTCTGCTCACTGTGCTTCACTCCAGATTCCTCCAGATGTTCGTCTGACAGTCCTCAGTGTCGCTGCACCATCACACACAGCCGGCGGTTTAACACATGCACCACTGAAATCAGTGACACACTCATATTACAGGAGGAAACATTATACCTCGGTCTGTCAGTCACAGCTCCTCATACCTGCACCAACAGGTTTGGAGGGTTTCCTTACAACTGTGGGAGGATTTCTGTGGTACTGAGGGACCGAGCACAGTCCTGACCCATGCATCAAACGCTAATTTGATTTATTCCACTGAAAGGAAAACATATACATTAGTACAATTACTAACAGAATAGCTGGAGAAGGTATTCACTGAAGGGCCAAACAAATAAGCAAACATACCGCAGAAGAAACTTCAGCTTCAGCTGATTAAATGTAGCTGATAAAAGAAAGTATTTAGCTTTGTACGGCGGTACTTCGGGGATTCTCCAGTGTTATTGTAATTGTGGTAAATTGGCCTTAAGAGTTCAGGTTCTTATCAGGCAGTCTGTGTTCTTAGTAACATTTTTGTGCTTCGCCTTGTTTCCCGTGAACTTCACAGCCGTTTATGCATCTCAGGTATTTTCCAATGAAATAATTATAGGTCTCGCTCTTTTCACAGCCAAGTCAATGCAAATATTTTGTTCTAATTAAAATTCCAGCAAACAAACATAAAAAGATTTGTTTCTCGACTAACAGTTTTAAACATTAAAAACCTTGCGAATCAGGCACATTTGGTAATACAGGTTAGTGTTTACAGCTGATGAAGTTAGCATATGGAAAGTTAACCTTTATTATCTATGAAATAAATAACCAGGTCAGTCGTAATGTGCAAAGAAGTAGATTTAGGAGTCTTACATAACACACACATTCATCAGATTTTGATTATTTTACATATATATTCATTTATTTATCAGATTATTTTATCTTTATTATATTGCATAAAAAAGAAAGACAATATGAAGAAACCAGTACGGCAGGAAGCTGATTGCTTACATTTGTATAGACTGATCTCAAGTATTCCAGAGAGATGAGTAATTAATCACATACACACCCACACACTCACACACACACACACACTCACACACACACACGTTTGTTTTTGTGAATTGTGGAGACTCTCCTTAGGCATAATACTGTACAAACTGATTTATAAGCGTTTTGAAAAGTGGGTCAATGTCCTGAAAAGTCACCTTCACCTTGTAATACCTGTCATACCCTCGTCATTATACGCATCTATGTCCTGACTTTTCACAAAAACGCGCACACACGCACACACACACACACACACTCTCTCACACACACACACACACACACACACTCTCTCTCACACACACACACACACCTTTATCTTCAGGCTGGATCCTAATTTAGTACTGCGTACTTGCAGAACAGAAACATAATATTGGAAGGAATGTGATTAATACACTCTTAAAGACTGTAATTATGTAATTATATAGTTGCTGGAGCTAGTCTGACAGCTACTGTACAGACATCATATCAGTGTCATTTGAATCGACACCAACAAGCTCTGCTCAATCAGAAATAGGACATAAGGTCTGAAATCCACACATTCAGGATAAAAATCAGTTTGATAGACTGGTTTCCAAGTATACAACTGTTTATTTAAACAAACCTCAAAAAGGTGCCGCTGTTGATAGCCGTTATTATCAAACACGTGTAAATCTAACTCTGACCCTGGTGACTGTATGAAGCTTACGAATGACTCTCCAGTTTCATGTTTGACTCTCATGATTAGCTGAAGCCACAGTATCAGTATCAGTACTGAATGCCTAACTACAGGAGCAGATAAGGGCGTCTCATACACACACACATAGACCTATACACACACGTTACCTTCTTTTTCCCCAAATGAAATATTATACACCCCACTGCAGTCTCGCCCCTCACGATCCTCTCGCATCACAGAAGATGATCGCTGAGTTTTTGGGAAAAAGAATATTTTCAGTACTTCAGTAACCCAGAATTTTTTGTTTTTCATTCAAAGCAGTTATTGAATATTTTCAGTATATGGTTGCTCTCAGTTCATCTTGTTTGCAGTTTCATCATTTATTTGGACCGTCATCAGTAAATGTAAATGTGCTTTCACACGAGCCATCATCCCTAGAGAGCAAGAAGTAATCCAGTAGATAAGCACTGATCAACACAGCGAACAGAACTAGTCAAGACAGGAACCAACAAGGAACTTAAAAATCACAGACGGTACATACACACGAGAAAACAAAAACCAAGACAGGTGAGAGCCACAGACTAAACGTGACAGTCATTCTAATTATTCATTGATTTGTTTATTCAGACGATTATTGCATGGCATATATGCTTTACACACTGATTTACAAGTGGTGACCCAAAGCAGTACCAAAGATAACCGAAATGATCAAGAACCGACAAGAAGAAAACTGATTGTTGCTTGAAATAAGCTGAACAGGACCATTTCATTACAATGCTGCTCAATACGTCAAAGTTGTTGTTTCTTTATGTATGAAAGGAGTGAAATTATTTCCTTTATGAAATTAATTCCTCATGAGGCCAAAACTCTCGCAGCACACACGACATGCAATAAAACAATAAACGTTCTAATCTGACGGGAAGATCTGGGAGAAAGACTATTTGCTCATCTGGCCCTTGACCCATCTTTAGGCTCCCTCCTTCCCGCGCATGACATAGAAGTGTCAAGATATTTACTGTATCTTCAGAATTCATAATCATAACCCTTTCATGTTTGGTATCATTTGAAAGGTCTCTGTGCGATTGTTAAAATGGTCTCAATTTCACAGTAGTCACTTATATTATGAGAAATATTGAAAACTTAAGTTAACTCTGTACTTCTGTTGTGGGCGGTCTCCTTTCCAAATCTGATAGACATTGCTCTACAGGTGTGAACATTTGGGGCACGAGAACAGCTCCTACTGAGGCTTCTCATCCCCCATACACAGATCTAATCTGAATAAATGTTTATGGCCCTTTTGTTTACGGTGTAGCTCTCGTGGTTATAGGAATAAATACGCTTTTTGTTATGCGTATGCAGGCGCAGCTCACGCAAAGGTATCATTACGACTCTGCACCCTCTGAGTAAGTTCAGAACTGACGAGTTTGTGCCGTGCGTTCACTGCTGGCCGAGTGAATTGCTAAGCGATACCTGGTCCCTTATGAACGAAGAACTGAAAGTATGGGATTTTCAGAATAATCAAATATCTAAATTAATATACAATCTATATCTGTGATCAGTGTTTAATTATGAATATTGTCTAAATTTAATGATCACTTGAAACTGGAGTCAGATCAAGCACGGTGTTAGACTAAAATTGAAACTAAATCTAGATAAACTCAGAGGCGCAAGTAAAAGACCGAACATGCATTAAACCTTCGACCAGGCCGCTGGACTCCATTGTTTGGACTAGCAGGTGGATCCTTACATGTATTTATTTTGAATATCATTTATTTTCTTATTTGCATTTAGCACAGTTGTTCCTTGCCGTCCATGACCCAAATCAGACCTGCAGCCCGTTTCTGGGTCGTGACTCAGGAGACCTAGCACTGTTTTAAATGATCATGCCCTGGGTGCCTATAGGTGTTAACCACAAAACCTTTACAGAAATGTAATGTTCTGTAGTTGAAGCCCTTCATCATTTGCAGTAAGGTTTATTTTTGTCATGTGGCTCATCATTCTACTGTAGTCAGTGCTCTGCTGCTGTAGTTCACTCGCCGGGCACCAGAGGCCCTCACTGGACCTGTCTTGTTTTGTTTTTGAGTGTCTCTCTGCTGGTTGTGTTTTGGTTCCCCGTGTGTCAGTTGTATTGTAAGCCCTGCTGGTTTTACCGACTGTCACTTTGCTTTTGGAATATTTCAACTCGAGGATCCTCCTGATTCCATTCGCCTTTCTCTACCACCTTGATTCCTGTCAGTCTATACTGTTCTATAAAAATTAAAAAAGCATATTTTAGACCATAGTGTGTGTGTGTGTGTTTCTTGAGCAGCAAATCAGCATATTAGAATGATTTCTGAAGGATCATGTGACACTGAAGACTGGAGTAATGATGCTGAAAATACAGCTGCATAACAGAAATAAATTACATTTTATAATATATTCTCATAGAAACCAGTTATTTTAAATAGTAAAACTATTTCGCGATATTACTGTTTTTGCTGTACTTTGGATCAAATAAATGCAGGCTTGGTGAACAGAAGAGACCATTCAAAAGCTTTTGACTGGTAGTGTATACTCCACCTGCATCAGCTCCATCTCCATCTGCCCCAGGTCTTTTTACACTATGAGGGTGGTTTTTTTTACATTATTTTTCTCCCAGAGTTCCCTGTGGTCCTTGGCTTCCGCTGGTTGTCCTGCTATAATCTTCATGTTGGCTGGCTCTTGCCAAACAAAACAGCAAACAGCTCACTGGCCCGGTCATCTGTCCGTCAAGATGTACAGAAGTAAGCAGTGTGTGATCAACATTTGATGGTAGTCTCCTGAATAAGCTTTGGGTGAGCAGAGCTAACTTTTACTCAAATAAAAGTACAATGAAGAGTTCAGATGCAAAAGCCTCTAAGTGCCATCTGAAATTTTCATCAGAAATGAGCATTTTTATCAGGCTCCTATGTATAGGTTCAGTAATTTTACTCTAATGGCAATTAAAGGGAAATAATGGAACATAAATATAGGAGCTTGATAAAAATGCTCATTTTAGAGGAAAATTTCAGACGGCACTTAGAGGCTTTTGCATCTGAACTCTTCAAGTATCTGACCAAAAATATGCTTGAGTAAAAGTAGAAAAGTACAACTTACTTAAATATTTAAAAAAAAGTAGAAGTATACTAAAGGGAGAATCTTGTTTCATCATATTGAAGGATCTTCACATAGCAAAGTGAAACTGCTTAAAAATACACTGGATAAATACAAAAGCTTGGTTAAAGTGAGAAAACAAAACAAAAATCAATGCCACCGGTCAAACACATCTATCTACTGCAACAACAACAGCCCATAAAGGGAAACTCCATGCTTCACTTAGTCATGCTGTCCCGTGTGTATATGACCGACTGTCTTCAGATGAACACAAACCAAGAGTTTTACAAAAAGATAATCCATCTCCCTGAATATAAACTACTGAAGCTACAAAAAGTGAACATGACGGAAACCCATATGACCCTGATGTCTTCTTAAGCCAAACAATAGGCATGTGTAAGTAACAAACAAACGTTTGTGACGTTCACGTTTGTGTGGTTTTTGAAATGATCCAGTACACTTGCATTACACGCACTAAAAATTTCTGTGAAAAATCTTTTCATATAAAGAAAGTCAGTCATAATCATCTGGGACGGTGTGAGGGCGAGGAAATGATGAGAGATTTACACTTCTGGTGGAGAATCACTTTATCACAGCCACATGTGATGCAGAGGCCAGAAACATATTACAGAATACAAGAATGTGAGAAAAACAAACTTCACTGGTTCTCACACGTCAAGCACAAATCCCCCAAACTAATACTTCAGTACAGCAATCAAGTCAAATTACTCAAGTATTTTACACCCCTGTGGTTGAGTAAACCAAGCACCTTTACTCTGAGTCTTCAGTCGACCTTGAGTTAGAAAGAGAAGAGCCAGAAAGACATTCAGAAAGCAGAGTGCAAAATCCAGCATGAAACGACGCTAAGAAGAAGTGCCATATATCAGTGACGCTGAACTTACCGGCTCTGTTCATATAATCCAGTCTGCACCTGCAATACGACTGTATTACTTCCTCAATAAACAACTACACATCAGAGAGGTTTATACTTGTAATTATAAAGACTGAAGTGGTTTGGAACAGGACACACGTGCTTGGAAACGTGGTCAGAATTGCTTTATAAAGTGCTTGTGTAGAAACATAATAACATATTTAGGCTATTAGCTAAATCACAAATACTGACTTTTTAATATACTTTTAAGTTTTTTATTAATAACTGCTATATTTTAACTGCCCCAAAGAGATGGACAATCGAGCAAAGAACTATTCGTTTTGATCACCAGAGGGCTGTTAGTGGCACAGCAATTCAGAGAGAGAATTAGATTAGATCTGATTAGAGCTAGATTATGTAAAGATTTAGACATGAATAGGAAAATGTTAAAATCAACCCTAAACTGAAGAGCTTGCAGAATTGGAAAGGCATGGTCATATTTGCCACCTTTTTTGAGAAATCTGGCAGCAGTTTTTTGAACCAATTGTAGACGAATGACTTGGAGATGCCACAATACTAAGAATTACAATAGGATTAAAGCATTAATAACTCGAGTTTTTTTTTAGTTGTTTGTTTTGTTTCTCAGACAAAAGTGTTTGATTTTAGATATTAGACAGAGCTGAAAAAGCTTGAAGCAACAATAGAGGAAATGTGCTTATCTGTTAGCCAAGTTTCTAAGAAAACGGCAGGGTTCTGTACTCGTTGGAGACTGAAAACTGATTTCCCAGCTTGATGTTACTGACCTCAGATTCGTCAGATAAGCCAAAAGCTATCACCTCCATCTTGGATTCTTTCGAAGATAGAAAATGCTAACCAAAGCTCATCCAGACGCACTGATGACCGAAGGTTTAATGCGTGTTCGGTCTTTTACTTGCGCCTCTGAATTTATCAGGATTTAGTTTCAATTTTAGTCTAGCTCCGTATTCAATCTGACTCCAGTTTCAAGTGATCATTAAATTTAGACAATATCTATAATTAAAAACTGATCACATATATCGATTGTATATTAATTTAGATATTTGATTATTCTGAAAATCCCATACTTTCAGTTCTTCGTTCATTAGGGACCAGGTATCGCTTAGCAATTCACTCGGCCAGCAGTGAACGCACGGCACAAACTCGTCAGTTCTGAACTTACTCAGAGGGTGCAGAGTCGTAATGATACCTTTGCGTGAGCTGCGCCTGCATACGCATAACAAAAAGCGTATTTATTCCTATAACCACGAGAGCTACACCGTGTTAAGCCAGCGACAGTCAGAAATCCAGAGTCTCCTTCATAGTGCTCCCCATGGCTCATCCATTAGTGCTTGGTGTGATCTGTCCTGAACGCAGATTTGTGGAAATACTGCTACACATTAATCTACTTGAAAAATGATTTCAAAAGAGATCAGAATAAATCAAATATAACTATTTATTATTAGTCAGGTAAAGTTGTATCATTCCAATTATAATGAAACAATTAGAAGCCAATTTGGAGAGGATAATGCAATTGTGAATCACATTGTAACCGCATGGCAACCCTGCTCCTGTACATAGATACTGTGGCTATATGGGAAATAGCCAAGTGACCTACGCAGGAGACGAACGAATTTAACATAGTCACACATGTAACAGTTATCCTAATTTAACACAAGACACACGGTCTAAAATGCATAGCAAAGCACTCAGATGTTTTAGAGAATAAACTCAATTAGCCTATGTGCACATGTAGTAGCACAAATATGAGCACAATGTGTTTAACACAATTACATTTCTGAATGAAAGGGAAAAACAACAGGTTCATATGATATGTGGTACCTATTCTTAATTAACTTTGAGTGAAGCCTTTTGGGGGAAAAGAGTCCGAGGCAGAGAGGGCAGCGGAGGGGGAGGAAGGGGGTCGTAAATGAACAAGTGGTGTTGTTTGCTCTCTTTGAAGATCTCTTCTCCAGATAAGTTTTATTGTTTTATTGCATGGCCTCTGTAGTGAGAGTTCCTGAGTTTTGGCCTCAGAATTAATTTTATAATGAAATAAATTCACTCCTTGCATATGTAAAGCAGTCAGGGTTAACCTTACAGTGTGTGCTCAACACTGATTACTGTCAGACTGTCACTTGAATTAAGATTATAATATTTTAATATTATAGGAGACATTGGATGCAAACTATCTTTATTTGCATGCAAATGTATCTTAGCAGTGTGTGGACACAATCACCCTACAATGATAAAAAAAAAAAAAAAAAAATCTTTAAAAAATTTTAATCCCCCAAAAACCTAAACAGTCTCAATTATCAAGCCATTTTGATTTTGGAGTGAATACCAGCACTCTCTTACACCTTCAATACCAAGACTGAGGTGAGACCCTTGAGCAAGGCACTGAACCCCCAACTGCTCCCCGGGAGCCGCAGCAATATGGCTGCCCACTACTCCGGGTATGTGTTCACGGTGTGTGTGTTCATTACTGCGTGTGTGCACTTGGATGGGTTTAATACAGAGCACAAATTCCGAGTATGGGTCACCATATCTGGCCAAACGTCACTTCACTTTCACTAAATTCGTTCATGTCTGGCTGCGCAAATCATTTTACTCCAGACTGCTTTCTGAATGAGGGACAATTCAAGGCAGGTTTTGTTAAAAAGTTAAAACTCAAGGATGGATCAGCACCCATTGTTCATGATCCAGCTGCACCTCCAGAAGAAGTCTCAATGAAGAAAAGGAGTTTTTCCAGAGTTCTCAGTAAATAAGAAGTGAGTAAATAACAGTAAATAACACCTGACGAAATGGCTGTGTTTACTGGTCACATGGATACCTTTGATGAGTCAGCCGAACAATACAATACAAATTTTATTTTTATAGCACATTTAAAACAACTGCCGTTAACCAAAGTGCTTACCAGCCTCAAAACATACAGTCACAAAAACACAATTCAACAACAATTCAACAAAATTCAACATTAAAAAGTACAACCTGATCCCTCTAATCAACTCCAAAAGCTCTACTAAAAAGGTACGATTTCAATCTAGACTTAAAAGCATCCACAGATGGGGAAGATTTAATATGCATTGGGAGAGGGTTCCATAAACGGGGAGCAGCCACTGAAAAGGCCCTATCGCCCCTAGATTTTAATCTCGTTTTAGGAACATGAAGAATCATCTGATTCGAAGATCTCAAGTTTCTTGAATTTTGATAAGGAATTAAAAGGTCAGCGATATATTTTGGAGAAATGCCATGCAACGCTTTAAAAACCATCAACAAAACCTTGAATTCAATTCTAAATTCTACAGGCAACCAGTGTAAAGAAACTAAAACTGGAGTAATTCTCTCTCTCTTCTTTGTATGCGTCAAAAGTCTGGCAGCAGCATTTTGTACTAATTGAAGACGAGATAACTGACCCTGTGAGATACCTATATATACAGAATTACAGTAATCGATGCGTGATGACACAAAAGCATGAATAAGAGTCTCCAGGTCCTTAAAAGAAAGAATCGATTTCAGTTTAGAAATAATTCTAAGTTGATAAAAGGCAGCCTTCACAACACTAGAAACCTGTTTATCTAAAACTAAAGCTGAATCCATTGTAACACCCAAATTCTTAACATGATCTGAAACACTTATCTTCATAGAGGCCAACCTACTTATAATTTCCTTGGAAGCAGAGGAAGGTCCAAAAACAACACACTCAGTCTTATTAGTATTAAGATGAAGAAAGTTGCTTGCCAACCAGGCTCTTATCTCACCTAAACACTGAACAAGTTCCTCAAAAGATTGAGATGCACTTGGATCTACTGGGATATATAACTGAGTATCATCTGCATATAAATGATACATAATATTATATTTACGAAAAATTGAACCCAAAGGGCCCATATATAATGAAAATAAAATAGGCCCAAGAATAGACCCCTGAGGCACACCACTACATAATTTAGCTGATGTCGAACACAAATCTCCAAGGCAAACCGAGAAAGATCTATTATTTAAGTATGATTTGAACCAATCTAAGGCAGTACCCCTGACACCAACATCTTCCAAACGCTGTAATAAAATACCATAATCAACCGTATCAAAAGCAGCTGTAAGATCAAGTAAAATAAGAATAACTACCTTTCCAGAATCAACTGCCAAAAAATTATCATTAAAAACCTTAAGAAGGGCGGATTCTGTACTATGAAGAGACCTAAAACCTGACTGGAACATATCTATAACAGCATTCGTATCTAAATATGACGCAAGCTGGGACAGAACAACCTTCTCTAAAATGTTTCGATAAGAAAGGAAGTTTCGATATAGGTCGGTAATTACTTAAAACAGTACAATCTAAATTCGGTTTCTTAAGAAGTGGCTGCACTACTGCATGTTTAAAACAAACAGGGACATTTCCATTAATTAAACTACTATTAAGAAGAGATAGAATAGTTTTACCTAAAAGATCAAACAAATTTAACAACAGCCGAGGAGGAAGAGGATCAAACGGATGTGCAGCCGGCTTAGTGTGCCTTAATATATGTTCTAACTGAGGTAAGGAAATAGGTTCAAAACTACAAAATGAACTCTGATAATTTAACTCAGCGTGAAAGATCGTTACTGAGATAATCTTTAACCGAAGATTATCAACTTTGTTTACAAAGAATTGCAGAAAATCCTCACACATCTTTTGAGTAGGCTCTAGAGTCTAGACAATTAGTAGGTGCAGGAAAAATCACTTTATTAATTGTACTAAATAAGACATTAGGCTTGTTTGAGTTCTTATTAATTATATTTGAAAACAATTGTCTTTGCCTCAAGAACACTGAGCAAAGCAGAGCAAAATTATGCTCAAATTGAAAGAGAGGCACTTGGTATTGTTTTTGGAGTACAGAAATTTTACCAATACCTGTACGGGCAGAAGTTTACATTGCTCACGGACCACCGTCCACTTACGACCATCTTCAGTCCAACAAAAGCCATTCCATCCATGGCTGCAGCTCGGTTGCAGCGCTGGGCTTTGTTGTTGGCAGCCTATGATTACGACATTCAGTACAGAGATGGTGCACACCACTGCAATGCGGATGGGTTATCACGATTACCCCTGCCAACTGCATCTCAAGTTAAGCTGGATACTGTGGAGTTACTTCAAGTAAAACAGCTGGATGCCCTACCAGTGTTGTGTGCAGATGTCTGTCAGGAGATAAGGGCTGACTCCATGCTGTCACAAGTAATGGAGATGGTGGCAACTGGACGTTTTCCAACCGTCACAAATGTGAATAACGTGCTCACCCCATATGTGAACAGGAAGGATGAGTTGACTACCCAACAAGGTTGCATCATGTGGGGTTGGAGAGTGGTTATCCCTCCTAAGCTGAGATCCAGGGTGCTGGCAGAACTACATACAGGACATCCGGGTGTTGTCAGGATGAAGGCAGTTGCACGTAGTTATGTCTGGTGGCCAGGTATTGATACTCAAGTCGAGCAGATGTCAAAGAACTGTCAGTCCTGCCAACAGACACTAAAAGCTCCTGGACCCTCACCTTTGCACCCGTGGAAATGGCCAGAACGCATACGCAACGCATACATGTGGACTTCGCAGGCCCATATGAAGGACACATGTATCTGGTAGTAGTGGATGCTCACTCCAAGTGGCCCGAAGTGTGTGTGATGGATTCAACTACATCTACTAAGACCATTCAGGTGCTGAGGACACTGTTCAGTTATTATGGACTCCCAGAAGTTCTGGTTAGTGATAACGGACCTCAGTTCACCTCTGAGGAGTTCCAGACATTTCTCAAGGCCAATGGAGTGACACACACACGTTCTGCACCTTTTCACCCAGCTACGAATGGCTTGGCGGAACGCATGGTTCAGACAGTAAAGAGGGCTTTACGTTGTTCAAAAGGATCAACTTCCATTCAACAAAGGTTGGACACCTTTCTACTGGTGTACCGAAACACCCCGCACACCACCACAAAGGAGTCACCTGCTATGTTGTTTCTACATCGTAGATTGCGATCTCGCTTTGATCTGTTGAAACCGAATGTTGCCTCTGTGGTTGAAAAAGCTCAAGGCAAACTGTGCCAGCGACGTCAAGTGAACGCTAAAGACAGAACATTTGCAGTGGGTGACAGGGTATTAGTTCGGGATTACCGGAGAGGAAAGAAGTGGATGCCTGGTGTGGTGTCAGCAAAGACAGGCCCAGTATCATATACTGTCGATGTGGGACTTTCAGTTCACTGGAGGCGTCATGTTGATCAGATGCTGGCACACCAGGATGATTGTGACAATGGAGTTGAGATTGGTCCAGAGACCATTGATGTCCCTGGAGGGAATCTGACAGATTTGGGGGACTGCCCTATGTCAGGAGAGACAGTACACCCTAGTCTCGATCCAGTTCCTACTGAATCAGCACAACTTGAAGATTCGTCCACAAGGCACACGGAGGTGGTGTTACACACTCCACCCAAAGAGACTAAGCGCTATCCTGAACGTACCATCAAGCTTCCAGTACGGTTTAGCCCTTAAGGCTTATCTTGGTGGTATAAACCAATTTCATTGTTTGCATGTTAACAGTCATGGTGCTGAGTTTAATTTAAAAAGAATAAGCACAACACAGTTCATTGAATGATTCTAGTGTTTAATCATAGTTGTTCTATATTTTGGTGTTATTAGAAGTGTTAACATTATACAGGCGAATCTATGTGCACCTATATCTATGGACACGGGGACATATAAAAAGGAAAATAAATATATCTATCTTTGTCTATGTTAAGTGTGTGTAATATTGTTACTGAAATGATTACAACAACACTAAGTGGGGAGGAAAATGTAATGTATGCACTTAATGTTTCAGCGCACCAGAGGGCGCTCAAGATTCCGCCCGTGTATGTTATGTTATCAATGAAGGAAAGGAGTTTTTCCAGAGTTCTCAGTAAATAAGAAGTGAGTTGACACTGCACCCGTCTCAGCGTATTATTCATGTTATATAACAGATAAGATATAACAATGACCACTGAAGACCATTTCAAGAAGACCCTAAAGAATCATACCAACTTGTGGAAAATGGCCATTCGATGTCCCCTTTGAAGCACAGCCACCACAAAATCAGACTTACTTTAAAATCATTCTGAGTTTAAATACAGATTTAAAATCTTAACAAGAAATAGTTTAATAGCTATGATACTGTTTTTTTTTTTTTTGTTTGTTTGTTTTTAATCAAATCTTTGCATAGCTATGACAGGATACACTGGAATCTAACAATGCCTTGGATAAAACAGTTCATCTTAAAAAATTAAGCATATACATAAACCCATATAGGAAATACGTATAAGAGTTATCGGATGAGCATGTTATACAGGTGCATCTCAATCAATTAGAATGTCGTGGAAAAGTTCATTTATTTCAGTAATTCAACTCAAATTGTGAAACTCGTGTATTAAATAAATTCAATGCACACAGACTGAAGTAGTTTAAGTCTTTGGTTCTTTTAATTGTGATGATTTTGGCTCACATTTAACAAAAACCCACCAATTCTCAACAAATTAGAATACTTCATAAGACCAATAAAAATAAATAAATAAATAAACATTTTTAGTGAATTGTTGGCCTTCTGGAAAGTATGTTCATTTACTGTATATGTACTCAATACTTGGTAGGGGCTCCTTTTGCTTTAATTACTGCCTCAATTCAGCATCTTTAAAAAGCTGGTCAGCAGAAGGAAGCATGAAGTGCTCCAAAATGTCTTGGTAAACGGGTGCAGTGACTTCGGTTTTCAAAAAACACAATGGACCAACACCAGCAGATGACATTGCACCCCAAATCATCACAGACTGTGGAAACTTCACTGGACTTCAAGCAACTTGGGCTATGAGCTTCTCCACCCTTCCTCCAGACTCTAGGACCTTGGTTTCCAAATGAAATGCAAAACTTGCTCTCATCTGAAAAGAGGACTTTGGACCACTGGGCAACAGTCCAGTTCTTCTTCTCCTTAGCCCAGGTAAGACGCCTCTGACGTTGTCTGTGGTTCAGGAGAGGACAACTGTAGCCAAATTCCTCGACACGTCTGTGTGTGGAGGCTCTTGATGCCTTGACCCCAGCCTCAGTCCATTCCTTGTGAAGTTCACCCAAATTCTTGAATGGATTTTGCTTGACAATCCTCATAAGGCTGCGGTTCTCTCAGTTGGTTGTGCATCTTTTTCTTCCACACTTTTTCCTTCCACTCAACTTTCTGTTAACATGCTTGGATACAGCACTCTGTGAACAGCCAGCTTCTTTGGCAATGAATGTTTGTGGCTTACCCTGCTTGTGAAGGGTGTCAATGATTGTCTTCTGGACAACTGTCAGATCAGCAGTCTTCCCCATGATTGTGTAGCCTAGTGAACCAAACTGAGAGACCATTTTGAAGGCTCGGGAAACCTTTGCAGGTGTTTTGAGTTTGCATGTCACCATATTCTAATTTGTTGAGATAGTGAATTGGTGGGTTTTTGTTAAATGTGAGACAAAATCATCACAATTAAAAGAACCAAAGACTTAAACTACTTCAGTCTGTGTGCATTGAATTTATTTAATACACGAGTTTCACAATTTGAGTTGAATTACTGAAATAAATGAACTTTTCCACGACATTCTAATTTATTGAGATGCACCTGTAAACTTCTGAAACATTGGTGTTTCATATTTTAGAGCAGTCACTGCAATTTATGTAAGAAATCAATTAAATCTGTACGTGGGAGTGTGTGTGAAAAAATCAAATGTAACCCCCTTTGTAATCCTTAACATTTTCATAAGTAACTGTAATTTAATTACACATTTTTTCTTAGTAAGTTTAATTAATTACAATTACTTTTATTTTGTAATTAAATTATGTAATTCCGTTACATGTAACTAGTTACTCCCCAACACTGTTAGAGTATTAGTAGACTGTCTGCTTCATATCTGCTAACTCTTTATTGTGATGGTCTCCCAAAAGACACTCAAACACACTGCACGATTTCTGATTGGCCACGATTGTTTCACGATGCCAATCTTTCGTCTGGGACAGCCGAAAATCGTTCAGTGGTGTTTAGGGCTTAACTTTGCAAGTACATGTCAACTTATTCTAACCCTAACCCTACCAGTCTACTAATACTCCACTATAATACTCTAATGAGAGTTAGTAGAAATGTAGGTGCAATGTTACTTATAGACAACAGAATGTGTTAAAGGGACCATCAAAATAGAAGTCTAAAAGAACTAAAACCACAGAATCACCAGCATCAACAGCTAATAAAATATCATTTAGTAGCCACAGCAGAGCAGATCAGATTGTTTTGACCAATGTGAACTACTGTAGTGTACACTCTTATTACCGTGTGCATTTTCAAACTCAGAAATAGAACAGCACCATGTCCAGTGTTTGACCAAAGAGAGTCCTTTATCCCAGCGCTCCTCAAATTGAGGGCCAGGAGGGCCAAACTCACCCATCTCTGATTATCTTGGGATCCAGGGACCAGTTGTTCAGAAAGTTTAATTTGGATCAGAATGATCTGGGTTTGGAAATCCCATGTTTTGCTATCCAGGAACAGGTAACACATCTTATTTTAGTGCAGGTTTTTCAAAGCAAAATCGGATTGGATCACCCCGATCCAGATACACGCTTTTCCAGATTTCCAAATCTGGATTCCTAGTGCTCTACGGAGCCCCTAAAGGGACATGCTGATGGAGGAAAAAATAAATCCCAATGTTTTGCATTCTAGTTTGCATTGCATTTACACAAATAACTACTTCTGACTGGTCCCTCTCTGATGATTGTGCCAATGTTGTTTAAAACCAGTGATTAAAAAACAAAACTTTAAATTAAATGTAATATTTTTATTTCATATTGACAGCTGTTTGGGAATTTGGGGATATATTACATGTTACAAATGTTGTATTTTTTGGACCAGTTTTAAAGTTTTATGACAGTTTTGTTCCTGAAATCCACTCTTCTGCTGGGATCAGAATAATCCAGTTTTTTTTTTTTTTTGGTTTTGTTTGTTTGTTTGTTTTTTTATCAAAAGTATCCCAATCTTACTAAAACGTTTTGAACAACACAAACTGAGGATTTAATCCAGATCAAAACCAAGATTGGATTTTGTGATCTAATCCGAATTCAGAATCCAGAATTCAGAATTTTTTTTCTTTCTTTTGAGCAACCAATTTTCAAGATTTGATCCAATCCGATGACCAAAATCTGATCAGATGACTTCTGAACGACTGGCCCCTGAAGAGAGGCCCCTTGATGAGATTGTTCAGGTGTGTTTGATTAGGGTTGGAGCTAAACTCTGCAGGCAACCAATGAAAAAAAAAATCATAATTTGTAGTGATAAACCCCATCAATTCAGTCATTTCAAGAATTACATTTTTTTAACTAGATGTGGATGGCAATTAATCGCTAGTAACAAAACAGGACCATTTCAATCAGTTCCTAATAATAACAGGGCTTCAAACCTTAGCTGAGACCATTTGACCAATGAGCAATGAAAGTCCTTTTGAAGGTTCATTTTGAAAACAAACATCATCAGCCTTACAGGTATCAAAAACTGAGGTTTGAATGTCCAGCAGCATTTGCCGATCATAAGACAGAAGTGCACAGCAATTTGAAAACAAAAGAAATGAACTACTCTACAATTAATGCAGACTTAAACATCAGGTTTTGTTTAGTTGCATTTGGGACTCCACAGTAAAAGACGAATATTTCCCACAACCTGGATGCAAATGTCATGGGATGCTCCCCAGTTTCCACTGTCAGTTATCATTCTCGAGTTAACCAAATCAGTCTTAACAACTCTAGAGTTGTTTGCTCTATTGCTGTAAGAACATGTGCAGGGCTGGACTTGAGGACAAACTGAAGGAAGAATGAGGAAGAGGAAGAACCGTGACCAGGTTGGTGAAGGACCAAACCCAGAACCCTGTCCTGTATTGGCCTTGTCATCCACCTGCCAGCTTTAACTTACCTCAAATGGCATTTCATATTTTGCTTTTGGAAAATTGACTTTAGCCGTGGGACACTGAAAATGACAAGATGCTGATTAGTTGATGGTGTCACTGATGGTTGTCTCTGTGTCTTCTGACGTGTGATTGTGTTTTTAGATGTGTTGTTGGCTATTGTGTTATTTGTTTTGCACTAATTCCCAGCCAATGTATGTTCTGTAGACATTTTCCAGACTGCCTTCTGAATACCTGGAGCTGAGGAAGATGTTAAGTAATAATAAGGGGCAATAGCTGATCTGTGATTGATCTGTGTCCAGCTGCTAGTTCTCCCAAAGTCTTCTCCCTGAGCATTTAGCCATAAAACAGCTATCAAAGAAGGTTTTTCAGGACGGAGAGTCACAAACTTACACCCTAATACGCTGGCAGGCTCAGCTCATGCTTCGTGATTAAAATCCCACCTTTCATGATCCCCAGATCCTTGAAAAGGATGCTAATAATGAAGGTGGTGTGGTTTGAATATTAGTGTCACACAAAAGAAAGAGTATTCGATAAAAGAGGCAAACTATTAAGATATCGTGATTATTATATAACAGATCTAAATCTACAGGTATTTATTTTATCAGAGGTCTTCTTTATCTATTCTCAGTGTTATTTACTGCGTGATAAACTGTTGTGCGTCATTTTTTGTCTCTTAAGAAGCATGTATTAGTTATAAAACAGTCAGCCCATCTCCACCCTTGGACCTGACTCAGTACATGTACCGTATATCCTAAATAAACAGCGTTTTCAATGAGAATTAAGCAGCCAATTATCTGCACACGAGGAATAGATGAATCAAGTCATTTCTTAGAGAAAATGCGTGTAATTCCCGTTCCTAAGATTAATGCAGTATTGGATATAACGAGTGACACATCAGACACATGAACATTTTTGGGGTTTCCAGGTCCTGAAAGCAGTTGAAATGAGAAACTGTTGATTTATAAGGTCCTTCCCTTCAATATTTATGAAATGTTCAAAACTTTATATTCTAACATTAGGATAGATGGAATATTATGCTCGTGTTATAAGTATGACTGAACTTTGGTCCGAGTCATAAATATGTTTTCCGATCAGAGATGTAATAAGGATGTTCAGCTGGGATGAATCTCACAGATCTTTGAACTCTTTTATGGCCGTGAGCGCGCTGATATTGCACCCATAACGTAAGATGAGATTTAAGTCAACTCTGTCTTGTAAGCACGACATAACCCAGCACTGCTTCATGGAGTAAGCGTCAGCATTTGGAAATGGAGGAACTCAAGCAGCGGGGACGCAAGAGGGAAGGCCGTCACAGGTGAAAGACACGCCATCATTAATATAATCAATCATCTGTTTACAGTAACAGTTTGAAAGCTCTCAATGAATTTTTGTGGTAAAATATGTTGAATTCATATGTTGAAGCAGTGATTTTATTTGAAAGTTAAACTCAACACAGTACCACATCCAAACAACAGATTTAAAATGTTTTATATTTTTATTGATTATTT
The DNA here is from genome assembly GCF_012432095.1 of Onychostoma macrolepis. Lineage (NCBI taxonomy): Eukaryota > Metazoa > Chordata > Actinopteri > Cypriniformes > Cyprinidae > Onychostoma > Onychostoma macrolepis. Next base: position 409,720 of record NC_081167.1, on the reverse strand, counting down.
ATATTAATATTTAAAATGTTTCATTTAATCTTGAGTAAAACACAGCTGGATTAAAGTTTCACTATGAAAGGTATACAGTCTTTTGGACATTAGAAGTAGTTAGAAATAAATTAAATTACGTGCGCGTGTGTGTGTGTAAAAAGTGGTAACGTGTAATTATTACATTAAAGAGCTATTTACACCTGATCTTACCCTTAAATTTAGAATTGATAGTATAACCTAATATGTTTAGGTTGATTTACTAATGTTAAGTAACATTATTTTATTTGAAATTTTGATGTTACCACATGAAGCGCATTTTTAGGTTACCATGTTTTTTTTTTCAGTGTGTGTGTGTGTAAAAAGTGGTAACCTGTAATTGTTACATTAAAGAGCTATTTACACCTGATCTTACCTTTAAATTTAGTTTTGATGGTGTAACCTAATATATTTAGGTTAATTCACTAATGTAACATTTTTTTTTTGAGTAAAATCAATAAATTGAGATGTTTACCACAAAGCACATTTTAGTTTACCATGTTTTTTTCAGTGCGTGTGTGTATGTGTGCAAAAAAAGTAACCTGTAATTGTTACGTTAAAGAGTCTGATCTTTCTACCTGATCTTACCCTTAAATTTAGTATCGATAGTATAACCTAATACATTTAGATTGGATTCACTAATGTTACGTAACATTATTTTATTTGAAATTTAGATGTTACCACATGAAGCATTTTTAGGATACTGTTTTTTCAGTGTGTGTGTGTGTGTGTGTACAGACAGTATATATAGTAATAAGTAAAATAATACTGACGTAATATGGCAATATTTATAACATTCCTTTTGTCTTGTCTTTATGTGTTTAATTACCTCTTAAATTCTCCAAACTGAGTAGCTACTGGTATACAACCAGCAAATGTCACATGTCAGTGGTGTGTGGTGAACGTGGTGAATGCCCTTCTCACTGAAGATAAATGAGTGCATTAAGCAATAAGGCATAGAAGTGTCATATCATAAATTTATGTTGTTAAGCACGAAAAGCCATGGAGTGACTGTCTGTATTCACAATATACACCACGACTTTAAGAGCCTTATTGCATATAAACTGGTTAAAAATATGACATAAACTTTTAATATGTCATTTTATGAGCAAATGTATACACTGGCATCTATCCAGTCCTTATATGACAGAATAGTGATAAGCAGCTGTTGTTTTACACATGTAGCACATTCATTTCACGTGTAATCATGAGAGGGACCCACAAGTGTCACATTCAGCATCCCTCAGAGTAAAAAAAACACAGTTGCTTTTCTTCTGTCTGAGTTTTAACCTTTCACAATGACTGTCTGCACAGGGACACCTGGGACCCGTTCCAGCTGAACCCGATCGGAGCCGAAAAAGAGAAGAAGAGAATATGCTTTCGAATTCTGCAGAGCTTGGTGTCCATTATCGTGGGCCTGCTCGTGTTGGTTAGCGGGGTTATGAGCAAGGTGAATCATAAATATTACACGCTCATAAATATTTATAGAGGATAATTGCACCACCGCCCGTTACTGTTTACTCAGAGAGTGATTGTGCGTCTCCATGACGACGTGTACATTCACGGGAATCCACGAACATCTCATGCTTACGTATACATTCGTCTCGGTTTCTGTGAGCGCACACAGCACTGTTGAGTCATTGATTTAATTTAAATTTAAAATAAATTTTAAAATAAAATAAATTTAAAATAAAATTATCTGTCACTAGGATTTCATTTTTCTTTTATCATAGTCATAGTTTAGGCATTAATATTGTTGCAATTTGTGCAGTTCTTAATTGACCAAATACTAAGAAGGACTTGCTGAAGACAGGCTGGGCAAATGCCAAGTAAACCGTTATTCACTTCAAAAACATAAACTATAACAAAATTGGACAATAAAAAGGAAATCTTATGTGTACCTGGGTCATGAAGGGGAAGCCACATCTGCTAAACAAACAGCAAGACATTTTTCTAAGCATTTTTTACAAGAAAAATAATAATGATTATGCAGATAACATGTAAAGTACATTAAAATGCGTAACTACGTCACATTAATTGGCCTCAACTACTATGTACTTACATCAAAGAATAAGTAGAATGTACTTATTGTGTTCATATTGTATTGCAAAACACTTCTGCTGCGGTCGGTTTAAGGGTGGGTTAAGGTGTAAGGGATGGGTCAACAGTGTAATTATAAATGTAATTACATGCAGATATCTTTAAAATATAAGTACACTGTAAAAATATGTATAGTGCACAATAAGTGCATTGTACCAAATGATTCATTTAAATGTAAGTACATAGTAGTTAAGGTCATAGTAGTATAAAGTGGGACCCTTTATTGGGTGACCTTGTTTGTTATTGCAGTTGCTGACATTTTCACGCTCACATGACATGGACGATTCAGTGATTCATAGTTGATTATGTGTAATGATCCAACACATTAAAGGCATTTTTTTGTATCGTAGGGCTCTCTGCTGGTCTTGACCACTCTGACCAGTCCAGTGTCTTTGAGAAACAATGTGGACAAACAGTTCTACACGCTGATGTTGATGTGTGTGCTAGTGATGCCAAACCTGCTGATGTTCCTGAAGTCTCTGTGGAAGTGTGTCTTCAAGAGCTATGTGGCCCCTAAACCAAAGACACTGGGAATCGTGAGTTGACAAGATGCAGATTAACACATGAGAACACTCCTTTCCTCAATATTATATAGAAAAAGACATGCACAAGTCCAACAGTTCCTAATACGTGGGTTTTTAAGTGGGTAATGGGGAATGAAAAGAAGAAAGTTGCATGTGATGCATTGGCCCATGAATCAAACTTGTAGAAATAGATGGATAAATTACAAAGTAAACACGTCACTTACTCGGATATCACTGCTTTCTGATAAGTCCAAATCAAACTTGAAATGACTTCAAGTACTGTGAGGTGGGAGTGAGTCAAATCAAAGGCACATCTCCATGTGCAAGACCATCGTAACACCTGCAGTGTTTACTGAGCATGTTGATGACTAATGAAAAAATGTTAGGTACACACAACATCTGAAATTTGTTACATTATTCTTATAAAGCGGGGGTTTCCAACCCTGTCCTGCCGATCTACCTTCCTGCAAACTCCAACCTGCTCCAACAAACCAGTCTGTACTTATCAAGTAACCCTGAACGGCTTTGATTGTGTTGGAGCTGAACTCAACAGCGTAGGTCTTCAACCCTGCTCCTGGGGACCCACCGTCCTGCAAAGTTTCATTCCAACCTGCTTCAGCACACCTGGACTGTGACTTTTCAAGTGATCATGAAGACCTTGATAAGCTGGTTCAGGTGTGTTTGATTAGGTTTGGAGCTGGAAAGTGGGTCCCCCGGAGCAGGTTTGAAGACCAACGCTCTACAGGACGGTAGCTCTCCAGGAATAGAGTTGGATACCCCTCCTTTAAGGCACCACCATTAAAATTTTAAAGCTAAAATGTGAACTGACATACTCTCTTGATGTACAACTGATCCAATTGCACCAAGATACCCATAGCCCAGAGAACTGGTTGTCCAGTTAATCAACCACTTATGCCAAACCAAGCTGAATTTATTTGGATTTTCCAGCAGGTTAGACATACCGGACGATCAGTTCGCATTCGACGTTGACTCAGTCTGCTCATGCTGTTATATAACGATGACTTGATGGCAGAGGAGTAACTCTTAGCTCATGTACTTCAAACATGCATGAACCGATGAAACGTGTAGCTTGAATGCTATGGAAGTCTCAGTGTACACATGTAACGATTGTTGTCAATGCTTCTGCAGATGTGTGTGATTGAGAGTCTGGTGGCTGTCGGGACCGCGATCCTGGTGCTCATTGTGATGCCTAAGCTTGACGTTTTCACAAACCTCTGCATCCCTGGAGGCATCTGCATCCTTTCAGCCGTGTTTCAGATCGCCTTCCGCTTGCAGACGCACAGCTGGATGATCCTCTACCCCATATGCTCCATCATCCTAGTGCTCAGCGGCTACGTTCTACTGGCGGTCGACTACTACGTGAGAGAGTCCTCTTATGTGCCAGGACAAGTAGAAGGTTGCTACATTTATGTAGGCATTGCAATTTTTGCAACGCTGCTGGTTTCTCTGAACTGGTGGGAGAACCCTTTTCAGGCCAGCACAAACATTCAGGAAACGCTCAGCGAACTGGACACTTTTAGAGACGCCGTTTATATGTTCACCAGCCTCATTCGAATAGCACTGACCTTGGGGGTGTACTTTCTGTATTACTGCGTGATCGTTGAAGCCGATGCTCGCATTAACTGGGATGCTTTCACCAAAGCCGGTAAAGGCACGGTAGAGATAGGCCTTGGGCTGTTTTTCCTGCAGGCATTCTGCTCTGCTGCCTGTCACTGGTTCGGAGTCGTGGCCTGCAAGATCCACTCGATGACGTATGCTTTTGCTCTGCCCGTGTCATTAACTGGTCCAGCGACGCTAATCCTGGGCATGATACTGTTCTTGACGCAAGCCGAGAGTTTGGTCCCTTCATCACAAACTGCTAACTTATATACCTCCAGTAACAATTTTACAGTTAAAACTCCTTTCTGGCCATTTTGTCACGAACTTGAAACTCTCAAAGACGTCAACACCACCCCGGTCGTGATGCTGGAAATTTCCTATAGCATCTGCAAAACGTCACTCAACAACCCGAATGCCATGTGGCCTTTCTCCATGTTGGCGCTGGAGGGGGTCTGCATGTGGCTCGGCCTGGTCTCGTGCACGTATTACGTGTGGAAAATCAAGGTGCAGAGGATCGAACGCACGTCCCAACTTTTCGTACGCCGCCTGTATGAGTCTGCCTTCATTGACCTCTCTATGCTGCTGAACACGAAAATGAAAGTCATTCGTACGGCAAACAAGGAGAGGTACATATAAAAATCATGATGTATATGAAATTATACACATAATTCAGTACAAGTGCATGAATTTAGTCAAAATCTGACTGTTTCCTTCTTTCTGTCATGTAGTAGTGGCAACGATGCAGTGGAAAACTGTGTCATTTACCTTTGTGCAACAATGTGGCATGAAACATACGATGAGATGCTGAAAATCATGACTTCAATGTTCAGGTATTTATACAGTGATGGATGAGTATAACAAATATATTTCAGCTCAAAGCCCAGTTGGATGAAACCCCTTAAGTAAAGAAAACACCTAGCTGTAAATGATCGCTAAGGCTTTTCTTCACCTAAGGGGTTTTAAACAACCGGCTGCAGTTCTTCATTTTCTTTTGGCTTGTTTGTTGGTTTCAGACTGGACAGATACCGAGGCGATCCAAAGGAGGAACACAAGGACTGCTTTGACTTTGAGTGCCATATTTATGTTGATGATGCCTTCATGATAGAAAAAGACACTGAGAAAAAGCTTGTCAACACCTATGTTTGCGACCTTATACAAGTAGTCATGGAGGTGTACAGGTAAGGCAAACTTTTTCTGTCTGTGCAGACTGATGTTAATGATAAACTGTAAACTAAATTTCACTGTTTTTGTCTTCAAGGGTATTTACAAATAAGGAGCCCGATGAGGTTTCCATCATTGAAACACCATATGGTGGTCGACTTGTGTTTGTCATGCCAGAGGGAAACATGCTTTACGTCCACCTTAAAGACAAACAACTGATTCGAAACAAAAAGAGATGGTCACAGGTGAACATTCAAAATCGTATTCCTTAGTATGAAAAATAATACAGTCTTTGCAACACTGTTAATTTTGAACATTTACCTGAATCTGACTGAGCATGTGTGTTTTCAGATCATGTACCTGTATTACCTGCTTGGCTGGAAAGGATACAATGTCAAAAACCCTCAGAAAATAACAGTAAGTTTTTCTGTTTGACTTTCCTTTAGTATTGAGCATCGGTCACTAGTGATGTTGGATAAGTCAAGCTTCGCTACTGCTATTGCTCATATGTTGGTTTACCGATTCAAATAAACCCCTATACTCCTTTGGGACATGTGGATAAATCATACCGCTTTAAAATGATCAAACATGGACGAAAAAGGTCCCAAATACTTATATTGAAGGAGGGACCCGAGCCATATCTAGAGAGACACAAAGAAGGACCCTTTTGACCCAAGGCAAACCTAGAAACAGATGACCTAGTAAGCACATATCCCAGATTGCAAAATTCCTGAGGCCCAGATCAGGTCCACACCTGGCACTTTCATCTGGCCCACATACCACGTGGAATGATGGCACTTGGGCGGTCCGCTCCTGTTTGCCAGATTTGGACCACAAGTAAATCAAAGGAAGACCCAATGTCAGCCATGAATAAGCCAAATAAAGGAGAACTGGCCCAAATCTGGACCACATTGATTTTAATTCTGGCCCAGATCCAACACCTTTCTCTGGCCCACATACTCTGAAGAATGATGGCACTTGAGCAGTCCGCTCCTGTTTGCCAAAGGTGGACCACATTTGGTTGGCACTATTTGGACCATATTTACTATTTACCACATGGGCCTCTTTAGGGTCACATTCAGATTACACATTGCTGTGAACACCACATCTTTGTCTACATTGTGATTTGATACATTTGGGCCATTTTTGCTATTTTACATGTGGGCCACTTCAGGCTAACATCCATTTTGTACGGGCCATAAGAAGGCCAGCAGTGCTGTATCATTGCCTTAAGTAGCCCACATCTGCATGCTATCTGGGATGGCTGAAGATAACTGTTTTTGACAATGTGTGTTCTTACAGAGACAAAACAACCCGTGTCGTGCCAGTCTCATATCATTAGATGGTGAGAGTTATTTGCTACCTTCTTATGACAATGACAGCAAGAGGAGGCATATATCTGATGAGAACACATATATCATGGCCTTGGATGGAGACACTGACTTCCAACCCGCCGCTCTGATACTGCTCGTCGATCGTCTGAGAATGTATGACACCGTGGGTGCAGCCTGTGGACGGATCCACCCCACTGGAATGGGTAAAAAAAATCATCAGTGTTCAGAGAGAAAAATCAAACAAGTGAACAGAAATTGTCATCTTTTGAAAAAACCTTTGCTTATAGGGAATGTAGCATGTAAAATTCCATAACAGTATTACATAAAACTGACAAAAACCTGTACATGACTTAAAGGAAGAAAGAAGCTGCAGTCTAGATTCTATAGCAGATAATGACGTGCACTTTTATAGGCCTGCTATTCAAATGCTGATCAACATACAAAGTCCACTTACATAAACACTTCCAGGCAATCACTGCAGTTTTATATTAACACTGCATACTAGAAAGAGCCATTGAGATGATCAGAAAACTAATCTCAACAATAAATGACACCCAGCATATATGATAACAGTCCTCAGCTATCTGAAAGACATGACCTGAATATAAAAATGCTCACATGCAGTTTGCGCACTACACTCCATTTTTCCATTGTTCAAGACAGCAATTCATGTTCTACGTCCCCATGTTTCAGGCCCAATGGTGTGGTATCAGAAGTTCGAGTACGCAGTGGGTCACTGGCTTCAGAAGACGGCGGAGCACGTGTTCGGCTCGGTTCTGTGCAGTCCAGGCTGTTTCAGTCTGTTCAGAGGATCTGCACTAATGGACGACAACGTCCTGAAGCGATACACCACCAAAGCCACACGAGCCTCCGAGTATGTGCAGTATGATCAAGGTAAACCCTGTTTCTATAGCATTGGATATCTCACTAGCATGCTAACCATCCACTAGAAGTCTCGTTTATGCTTAATAAATAACTTGCAGTTACATTATCTTAGACATTTGTCTTTACTGTCTTTACTATCTTGTCATCCAATGAGGCATACAGTATATCTGATTAGCCTTTTCCTGGTATGTATTGACACTTGTCATGTCTAGTACTGCAGTGTTTGTAAATGCCTAATGGGTGAAAATGTATCTTCTTTTGGGACTGATTTCACCCTACTGCATGGGAATACCTAAAAAAAAAGGCTTATCCCACATGTCAATGCCATGTTACCTGTTAATATTTAAAGCTGCAATCCGTACATTTTTTGGGTTAAAAATGATCCGAAATCAATATTTGAGCAAGTACATAACCAGCCAGTGTTCAAAACTATCACCTTACTTTAGCCCGATTCACAACGGTTAGCTTCTAATAATGTTTTCTAATTTGAGTGGGATTACACAAGATTTGTATTTTAAAGAAAACCAGTTCGAAGGGAGCATAATTTGCTTTTTGGGTTAAAAGAATTTCTTAATATGAAATTTGAATGGTATGACAATTAGATTAGACTGTACATAAATTTAAATCTTCACGTTAATACACACTATACTCATAGTCACACAATGCTTATGTTGTTAACATGAATAATTTGAGAGTAATGTATAACAATAATAATAATTTGCACGGTTTGATGTGATATGAGCTAACCGATCGTTAGATTTAATCACCATTGGTAGTGTGATTTATTGTAATGCTTTTTTCCTCAGTTGGTTTGAACAAACTTAGCAGACTTGTTACTTGTTCAGATGACAACATACGGTGAAAATTCTTATTCGGGTCATATATTCCAAGATGTAGGCTAGAATCTGTGATTGCAAAGTACAGTAAACATCCACACCGGTGCGGTGACTGACTGCCACACATTCACCTCAAAACATTAGATTAATCCGCGCTGAAGCCGTGCCGGAGCACATCCCACGCAAGGAAGATAATTCCTCAGGCAGCTGCAATTCCAGGTTTTCAAACAGCGATGGCGACAAAGAGGCAAAACTTACAGACTGCAGCTCTAACAAAGAATATTTAGGGTCAGATTTACTAACAGCTTGCGTCAACGCTAACCATCTTTTGGCATTAAAATAGTGCTGTCAGGATTTTCTAAAGATGTGCAGTGAAAAATTAGTTCTGAAATTATTATTAAAATAAATTATCACAGTTATTTTTGCGCCTGACCTTATTGAATATGCATTTGTAGGGCTTTCCCTTTCAGACGCAAAATTTATGGGAGGAGAGTATTCAAATTAATCACGCAATGCGATTTACTAATCTTTGTGCTCGTCAAATTACTGGTATTTGTGCCGCTATTTAACACCCCAAAAAAACATGTCTTAAAGCAGGTGGTAATTTGCGCTGCTCTTGGTAGATTGCGCTGGTCATTATCGAAATGATCTGGCTGCGTCTGTGTTGCGCTCTAATGCTAGTTTGCCCTGTTTAGTAAATCTGGCCCATAATGTCTACACATATGACATTGATCTAATATTTTACATAAAAATTCAGAAGCAGCTAGCAATGTAATTTAATAAATATGATAAGGTTACATCAACTTGTTTGTTAACACCTTTTTTCAGTGCCTCTGTTCCGTATAGTAGATGGTTAGCAAGACTTACTGCATCTGATGTTTCTGTGTAGATGATTCTGTTTGAATGTTGAGAGTCAGGTTCCACTATGCTTCACCAGTTCATCATGTTACTCATCCGCTCACATTTAGGTGAGGACCGTTGGCTGTGCACTCTTCTCCTGCAGCAGGGCTGGCGGGTGGAGTATAACGCTGCTTCAGATGCTTTCACCAACTCACCGCAAGAGTTCAAAGAGTTTTACAACCAGAGGCGTCGATGGGGTCCTTCAACACTGGCCAACACTCTCGATCTGCTCCACAGCGGGAAAGACACGGTCAAGAGGAACACCTCCATATCCATCCTCTACATCTTATATCAGATCTTCACTGTGGCTTCCTCCATCCTGGGACCTGCCTCTGTCACCCTCATGGTAGCAGGTAAATATTCAAAGAATAGATAAGGACGTATTATGGAGGTTTGACTGCCTTGCTAGAAATGTCAGTTAAACCATCTTCTGATGGGGCTGAGGCTGACCTGGTAGACCATTTGGTCAACCTGTTTAGGGCTTGTGTATTGCCCAATCTGGTAGCGACCTGGTTGAGCTGGTTAACATGCAAGACAAAGCTTGGTTTACCAACCTGAATGTCTTAGGCTGGTATGACCTTGACAAAAATAGTCTCTGTGAATATATAAATGTATGGAAACTGCTAATTTTCTCTTTCTTTTCCATTTTAGGAGCGTTCCAATTTGTTTTTGGAATTGAAGGCACTCTTTCCATAATAATTGCTGTTGTACCTCCAACTGTTTACATGCTCATATGTTTTGTGGCTAAACCCAACTTCCAAATCACAATTGCTGCCATTCTCAGTGTCATATATGCATTCCTGATGACTGCATCCTTCTTTTCCATTATTGGTAATCATTGCTAATTATCATTTTTAGTTTTTTTTGTGTGTGTTCAAAACACGCTCGGTGATATCCCATTTCATTGCGCATTTTATTTCAGGTGACATGGTTAAACAGGGAACATTTATAACTCCTACTGGACTCTTCCTGGTGTCTGGTGCGATCCTGTACATGGTGACAGCCATCCTTCACCCTCAGGAGTGCACTTTGATTATCTACGGGCTGATGTACTTCATCTGCATTCCTAGTGGATATCTCCTTCTCACCATATATTCCCTTGTCAACATGCACATTGTATCTTGGGGCACTCGAGAAACCAACAAGGCAAAGGAGCAGAAAAAGCAAGTGGGTACTGTGTGCAGTCGTGACTGCAAAATGTGCTGCTGGGATGTGAAAATCCAAGTCACTCAAGAAACCGAAAATCTAGTCCTTCAACAAATCCAGCAAGCCGTCAATCCAAACACACCTGCTGCCAAAACAGAGCCAGAGGAGCCGAAGGCTCACAGCACCCATGAAGTTCAGAGCAGCTTAGATGCGAACAAACACATCCTGGACTACATCGAAGAGATGCCTCGTAAGAGGAACGAGTCCAAAGAGAATCTCAACAAGGACAACGAGGAAAAAGACAGTTGCTCTGATAGAAGGTAAAGACAATGAAAATGTATTAGCATTACATTTGCCATGCAGATGAAAAGTTTTTATATTTTCCTCAACTGTTGCTTCAAATTAATCTTACAGTGGGAGTTCCAAAAGCTTTGAGAAAAAAGCCGACACATTTTATGAAGAAACAGACTTTGATGATGACGACGATGATGACGACGATGACTATGATTACAATGATTACGATACTCTGGAAACAAAAGAAGTTGTGCCTGAGAGTGGTAAGAGATGACATCTTATCATAAACCAGTGATTTTCAATCCATTCCTACAGGTATCTCTCTTATCTAGCACACGTGCTTCATGATCATCTTGTCAGTACAGTATTCTATGAACTAAACAGGTGTCTCAGATTAGTAACGGAACGAGATTCTCTGATTCAAATAAACTTCTCAAATGTACACTATTTTGAGTGTAGAGTTGGTCTGTGCACTGAATTATTGTTTACGTTGTTCTTATTCAAATGGACAGACTGGGTGGAGCCCGTGAAGACAGAGTTCCTGAAGAAACTGACATATGCAAATCTGAAGAGAAACCTTCAGGAGCAGATCCGATACACACTGAGAAACAAGAACCAGGAGGATCTGTGTGAGGAACTGGTGCTGATTCTCAGCGACACCCTGAACGAGGAGCTGAGGGATAAAGTGGGTCCTGAGGACATCTTGAGTGTGAGTCAGCTGGAGGAACTGCAGTATGCTCTGAACGAAGCCACCAGGCGCATCATGAAGACCAACCGCATCGAGAACGGAGCACAGCGACTGGAGCGGCGTGTCAAGAGGGCAATCGAAAGAACCCTTGTGGCTCCACAGGTTGAGAAACTATCTGAGGTAATGATTTCTGGATGGTTTGTGTTCTAATGAGATCTACAGAAGTATGACATGTTCCTGGATCTCCATTCCTATCCATGCATCAACACTTACCTTAACTCCAGCTAACCATAAACTACCCCCTTAAAACTGTGACTGGGCAACTCTGGCCCTCAAGATCCACTTTGCAGAGTTTTGCTCCAATAAGGAGCCTGTCTGTGGCTTTCTGGTGCAGTTTTCCCAACCCTGTTCCTGCAGGCACCCCAGTAGTACTCATTTTGGATGTCTCGCTTATCCGATCCATCCTTTTGAGATACTGGAGATATTGTCTCTTTTAATGAGCTGTTGAGTTGATTCCGGTGTGTCTGATTAGGAGGAGTTCAAAAATGTTTAGAGTTGGGGTGGTCCCACCAGGAACCCTGAAGACAGATTAGCTTGTTCAGGTGTGTTTGACTGGTGATTGGTCTCATTTTCATTTCATCTCGCCTGTAATGCCTGATAAAGCAGCATTTGTGAGCACATGCTGCTTTGTGTACAGCGTTACCGGGGAAACCGCTATTTTTACCGCTCCAAAAGCGGCACCTAGTGGCAAAGAATGAATTAGCATTTTCATTCTGACCAACGCGAAAATCACGTTTTAACCCAGGACTGCACACACAACAAGTGGGCGGGCAATATATGCTTCATGTTGACGTCAACATGAAAGGGCTTGGGATTAGTTTTAAAAATGACTTGTTTTAATGATTTAGAGTCGACTCTTTCTTTTGAGAGACAATAACTTAAATCTGCACTTTCAGATTTAAAACTTTGCAGGATGTTTTCATTCACTCAGAGCTGTGTTACACACTGCATGAAAGGTCATTTTTTAAAATTCATAATAGGGACACTTTAATGGCGGTTGGCAAACCCCACTTAAAGGCGCATACCGCCTCCTCCTGTACAATAGTAGCATGACAGCTGATGTAAGATAATGTCCGAGCTTAGGTGAGCCGATACGATCAGTTAAAAAAAAAAAACTGTTTATCAAGTTGTACTGGCTACCAATAGCTGCTCGCATAAAATTCAAAGCATTAATGTTTGCCTACAAAACCTCCACTGGTTCTGCAGCCCTTTACCTAAATTCATTACTTCAGACTTATGTGCCTCTAGAAGCTTGCGTTCTGCAAGTGAACGTCGCTTTATTGTACCATCCCAAAGAGGCACAAAATCACTTTCACGGACTTTTACATTAACTGTTCCCTCCTGCTCCAACTCAATCCCAGCAGCTGAGTCCTTAGCCATCTTCAAGAACCGGCTAAAAACACATCTCTTCCATCTTTATTTGACCCTCTAACTCTAGCACTCTCTATTCTAATTCTATTCTTAAAGAAAACGAAAAAATAAAAATAAAAAATAACATTAGCTTTTCTAATCTTTTTGTATTCTATCTGTTCTCTTTTTATTTATTATACAATTAACGAAAGACCCCAAAAAAAAGACCTTGCTACGTGTACTGCGTTAAGCTAACAGACTTGTTATAGCACTTGTATATCATTGCTCTTTTGTTGTTTTTGATTGCTTCCATTGTCCTCATTTGTAAGTCACTTTGGATAAAAGCATCTGCTAAATGACTAAATGTAAATGTAAATATATGTTTCCTATTTTACCAGGATGAACAGGATTTCTGGAATAAACTGTTAGAGCGTTATCTACGACCCATTCAAGATGACAAAGCTCATCTCGAGGAAGTGACACGTGAGCTAAAGTCGCTACGGAACAAGGTAAGGTTGGCAAGCGAATATTTCATCGCTCCTGGACAGTAACTCTATATACTAAATGCAAGCTATTCTCTTTGTTTTGCAGGCAGTGTTTTTGTACTTCATAATTAATGTCCTATGGATTGTAGCAACGTTCTTCCTTCAGGCCATTGGTACTGAGGTTCTGAGCATCAATATTCCAAAGTACTATCCTAACGGAAGTCTGGCACCAGATCCCTTGAAGGTGGAGCCTTTGAGTTTGATGTTTCTGCTGTCATTCGCCATTCTGCTCATCATCCAGTTCTTGGCTATGCTTTACCACAGGTAAAACACGCATCACATACTGCCACTTTGGCACCTGAACAATCAATCTACTATTATATACACCGCCTTTCAAAAGTTAGATTTTTAATGTTTTTTAAGGGAGTTTCTTCTGCTCATCAAGGCTGTATCTATTTGATCAAAAAATACAGGGGGAAAAAAACAGTAATATTGTGAAATTTCAGCATTATTACTCCAGTCTTCAGTGTCACATGATCCTTCAGACGTCATTCTAATATGCTGATTCATTATGAGTGTTTAAACTGTTGAGCTGCTTAATATTTTTTTTGGAACCTGTGATACTTTTTTGATTCTTTGATGAATAAAAAGTTTAAAAGAACAGCAGTTGTGTAAAATAAAAATCTAAAAATGTAAGTCTTTACTATTAGTTTTTATCCATTTAACACATCCTTGCTAAATAAAAGTACTAATTTCTTAAAAAAGAAAAGAAAAGAAAAAAATGTTCTTTCACAGCTCCCCCCTCTGTTTCCAACATGGATTATAAATCAGCATATTAGAATGATTTCTGAAGATCATGTGACACTGAAGACTGGAGTAATGATGCTGAAAATTTTAAATTTCAATTCAATTAGTTTTTTTCTGTATTTTTGATCAAATAGATACAGCCTTGATGAGCATAAGAGACTTCTTTTAAAAACATTAAAAATCTTACTGAGCCCAAACTTTTACATGGCAGTATACACACACAGACATATATGGAACTTGATTATTTGAGATGTAAAGCCCTGTTGTTTCCTATTACAGAGTATACACCCTCATCCATGTGGTATCGTACAGAAGCACAGAGAAAGACTACAAAGAAAAAGATGAGGCGAGTAACTGTGCTCTTTTTGTGCTGCCATTTAGCCATGGTTCAGGCTGCATATGAAGTGTTTTCCTTCTAAGGAGTTGAGTCCATTTTTACATTGATTTAAACTTGGATTAGTACATTATTTTTTACTATGTTCTTGTTCATCGCAGGAGGATGAAGATGAGGCATTGGTCCTGGGGAATCCCGTTAATCTTACAGTCACTGCTGACGACTTATGAAACGCTGATTCTTTCGCTCCTAGTTAGTGAAGTTAAAGTTGAAGTGAATGATTTCTCATGCATGCAGAAGAAAATTAAGCCAGATTAACACCACATGCCTGAAACTGGAGCTAGGATTTGTTTACTGTAGATGTTTGCACTGAATAAGTCACATTTTTCTATGTATTCTTTAAGCAATGTATTATAATTTGATCACTTGCAAGTTAGCTATTTCAGTGTTATTGTATGTTTGTCAAATATTAAATGTTCTGTAACAAAGTGGTCTGGGCAAGTTGGTTTTTGTGGTATTTCATGCATAGCTGGATGAATCCTGTCATCATTTATTCTCCCTCACATTTTTCAAAAAGCTCTATGCCTTTACTCAATAGAACGCGAATATCCTGACCATTTTGCACATTAATTGAATGATCTCCATCATGACAACAACATAACTGTTATGTAATGTCTTCTGAAGGCCTTTGATAGCTTTGTGTGAAGAATAGATAGACAGAAAGATAGATAGACAAAAAGATAGATAGATAGATACAACCCAAATTCCGGAAATGTTGGGACGTTTTTTTAAAACTTGAAGAAAATGAAAACTATAAGACTTTCAAATCACATGGGCCCAGGAATACTTCCAGAAACCACTGTCGGTAAACACAATCCGCCGTGCCATCTGCAGATACCAACTAAAGCTCTATCATTCAAAAAGGAAGCCATATGTGAACATGATCCAGAAGCGCCGTCGTGTCCTGTGGGCCAAGGCTCATTTAAAATGGACTGCTTCAAAGTGGAAAAGTGTTCTATGGTCAGACGAGTCCAAATTTGACATTCTTGTTGGAAATCACGGTCGCCGTGTCCTAAAGAGGAGGAAGACCTTCCAGCATGTTATCAGCGTTCAGTTCAAAAGCAGCGTCTCTGATGGTATGGCAGTGCATAAGTGCATACGGTATGGGCAGCTTGCATGTTTTGGAAGACACTATGAATGCTGAAAGGTATATAAAGGTTTTAGAGCAACATATGCTCCCCTCCAGATGACGTGTATTTCAGGGAAGGCCTTGTGTATTTCAGCAGGACAATGCAAAACCACATACTGCAGCTATTACAACAGTATGGCTTTTTAGTAGAAGAGTCCGGGTGCTGAACTGTTCTGCCTGCAGTCCAGATCTTTCACCTTTAGAGAACATTTCGTGCATCATTAAACAAAAAATACATCAAAGACAACCACAAACTCTTCAGCAGCTGGAAACCTATATCAGGCAAGAATTCCAACACCACAACTCCAGAAACTCATAACCTCGATGCCCAGACGTCTTCAAACTCTTTCGAAAAGAAGAGGAGATGTTACACCATGTTAAACATGCCCCCGTCCCAACTATTTTGAGACCTGTAGCAGGCATCAAATTTGCTCACTTTGTGCATAAAATTGTAAAATGTATCTGTTTTAACATTTATGTTATGTTATCTACTGTATGTTCTATTGTGAATAAAATATTGGCTCATGTGATTTGAAATTCTTTTAGTTTTCATTTTATTCAAATATAAAAACGTCCCAACATTTCTGGAATTCAGGTTGTAGACAGATCGATAGACAGACAGACAAAAAGATAGATAGATAGTAAAAAAAAAAAAAAAGCAAAAGCATTATTACATGTTTTATTTTCTCCATATTAATTTTTAACATATACACTGATCGCATTATGCATGGAAATAAATTAATCAAATATTTCTACATTACATACAAACCGCAAGCTTCAAAGCTGTGTCATAAGGCTTAAAATGTTATATGTGTAACAGAGAGGAAATAGCATAAAACAAATCATCCAAGTTTACGAATGAATATTTATTGTTAAAACAGATCAGATGTTGCAGTACAGATTGGTGGATCTCCTAAAAAGCATGACCGTGACCGCTGTGCACATAAACCATTATCATTTGGCCATCTTCTTCTCCATGCTGAGGAACACAATGAGAAACAGACAATCTGTTACCTTATAATAGTACACAACCTGAACACATCCAGAAATAAGCCAGTTTCATATTTACAATAAACATGAGATAATATTAGAAATCAGAATGAAGTGTGAAAGGTCTTACTTGAATTTGATGAGTCTGCTGCCCTGAATGAGCTGAGCCCCTTCATTGGTGAAGTGGCAGGCGAACAGAAGCCAGTTTCTGGGCTGAACCTTATAGGCGAAGCGCATGAACAGCAGCGAGTAGCAGGTGAGAGCTGGGAAAACAAGAGTGAAAACACCTCCGTTCACCTTTGACCTCACAGTATCAGGCTGTTGCGCAGGCTGTTGCGCAAGCTGTTGCTCTGTTACGTACCGAAGGTCATTCTGCCGCTGATGATTTCTGGACTCTTCTTCATGTCGCTGATAGCGGCGATGGGCAGGCCCCAGTTTGCCACCGGGCCCCAGAAATGCTGGAATAACATGACATACGACACCTATGAGCCATGATTAT